>NW_008604696.1:2500-10000 GCF_000691845.1 Merops nubicus
GGCTTGTGTTTCAGTAGCGTGCAGTACAAAGTTATCTTTTGATCATGAACTTGGCTGTCCAGTGGCTGAAAAATTAAACCTGGAGAAGTCCCCGAGTTAAGCCTAAAGAAATATGCACCACCAGTGGAGAGCAATGCTAATGTTTAACTAGCTGAAATAGCTGTTTGCTTAGTGGAGAATGTGAGGTATCTGACAGAAGGGACATCTCTCTTATTAGTAATCAAATAGGGCTGACCAGTTGTTGCCATCACTCTGGGATTGTGTCAGGCAATTGAGAACAAGTTCACCACTTTATAGAACTCCAAGTACAAAAAAAAAAAAAAGAAAAAAGAAAAAATCAATATAATTATATTTGTCTTTAGTGCTTTAGCTATGGAAATCATACAGCGCTGGATCGTTGCCTCGCGAGCTGAATTTATTTCTGTTTTATTGGCTAAAAAATATTTGGGAGTGGAGGAATCTTGGCGGCGTAGTAAACGCAAGGCAGCGTGTTAGAGTTTTTATGATTGGATTATGGGCATGTGCATTGTGCAGAGTTTTCGAGACACGGGCGACTTTTGCAGAGGTAAAGGGTGGATGGCATTAAAGTGTGGCTACGCCAGGCTGCGGGGAAAATTATCTAGGAGGGGGGATAATTAGAAGAATATTTTGCTGTTCTGTGCTTGGTCGGACTTTAGAGCGATGGTCAGAGTGAACGTTTTGTGCCTATTGAATGTCCACTGAAAAACGAGCAAGTGGTTTCTGCTCGTGGAAAGAAAACAGCCCACGGAACGTTTTTCAGTGAGGAGGGTTTATAATGATATATCCATAATAATGTCCTGGAATCGCCGTGAGATAATTTATATCGGTTCTGTGGAAGGTGGCTCTGGTAAAATTGAAGGGAGCTATGTGGTATCAGTGCTTTTATACCTTCCCCAAAGTATCGGAAGTATGCGATCGTTTGATATTCCAGAAGCATGAGGAGATATAAAAAAAAATCAGAAAACATTTGGTTAATGGGTTTATCATGTTTATTTGAATAAGGAAGATTGAAACTCCATTTATGCCTAGCATAAATGCTTTAGAGATCTTAATTATTGATGAAAAATCTGCTGTGCTTCTAAATTTAAAGATATGACAATTTTATAGGAATTTTAATCACCTTCTACATTAGGAAATTTCAAGATTGGGTTTTTAGGAGGATGGCATGTCTTTTAGCCTTCTAAAGAGAGTTGTCACTTATCATGTCAGACCAGGGGGAGAATTTGGTTGCGTACGGCGCTCGGCTCAGCCGGGAGGTCGGCCCGGCGCTCTCCCTCTCAAGATGTGTTTTTGAGAAACTGTCGAATGTGAGGTTGGCTACCAGCAAATTGCAGCAAATGTAGGAGGAGAGCATGGACCTGGAAAAGCTCTGCAAGAGCAACAGTCCTCAGAAACCACTGACGTGTGTTTTAACACTCTCGCCCCCCCTCATTGATGCTCGATCCGATCCCTGCGTTAATAGTTTGCTACCTGGATTTGTCATCGGTGTTGGATTTTGGGTTTGTGTTTCCTCCTGAGCATCACAGAACAACATTTCCCCATCAAATTTGTGGGTCGATTTACAGTTTCCCATAAGAAGCGTTACCGCATGGTTAGCTGGCTTAAAAAAAGAATTATATACAATATGCTTCACTAGATCCTTTTGTCCTTTGGATACATTTAGCAGCTTTTGACCAGATAAGGCATATTTGTCCTCAGGATATGAACCAATAATTCAATCCTGAATTGAGATCTATGGCCACCCATTTGTTCCAGCCCACACTAGGAGTCTCTGTGATAGTCTGAATTGTTTATCGCACTGGGCAGGGGGAGGAGAAAGAGGGAAAAAAAAAAAAGACCTTACGCACCTCAGGACTAATAATTTGTTGGCGATTAAGATATTTTAAGCAAACTTCTGTAATTGTAGGTTCGAAGCCTGCGGTGGGTTTTTGATGCAAAAAACCAAAGCAGAGGCCTCGGGAGCAGTTTTTGGTGTGCGTGGCTCCGCGACCTTTTAATTCACTGGGAATTTTTCCTTACGTCGACGCCGTGTTTCTCACGCAGCGCGGCCGAGTGTGTGCACTTTTATTGCTGTCTACATTTAAGTATCTTCTGGCATATCAGGGCTACTCATACGGCGCAGTAACTCACCTATTAAAGAACAAACCCACCATAAATTGCAGGGCAGTCAGTAAAAAGATGCCACGGAAAAAAAAAGTGTCCCTGGGAAATCAGACTGACCCAAAGAAAAGCAAATAAAAGAAAGGAAAAGGCCCATATTTTCTTTGCGGTGCTGCTGAAAAGGATGGGAGTATCATTTTCATAGTGGAATAATGTTTTCTGGGAAAACACAAAAGCAGATGTTCCTCATTAGGAACACCCATTGTCTACATATCACAACTATGAACAGATAAATCTCTCCTATTTCACCCATACATTCCAAGGGCTGTAAATGATTACAGGATGCCGCTGTAACTGCTAAACCAAAACCACACTCTGTGCTAAAATAATTCCTCGGTGCCACCATCATATATAGCAACGGAAGGTATGGAAATCCCTGCTCGGATCCCTCCTCTCTGCTTTTCCCCTTCCTTCTTGGGCTCGAAGGTGTTGGGCGCCCAGCGGTTGAGGAGTGGGCGCGGGGGTGAAGGCTCCGGTCGGCGTCGGGGCGCGGCAGCTCGCCGGGCGGGATGTTACCCCGGTGCTGGGCAGGATGTTACCCCTGTGCCGGGTGGGATGTTACCCTGGTGCTGAGTGGGATGTGCTCCTGGTACCAGGCAGGATGTGCTCCCAGTGCCGGGCAGGATGTGCTCCCAGTGCCGGGTGGGATGTTCTCGCAGCGTGTCGCCCGGCGCGTGCTCTGCCGCGGGTTTCCAGATGGTACCATCGCAGCCCTACTGCTAGTTGGCATCTCCGCGGGTAGTAAATACCCCCCTCCCCAATAAATCTGGCATTATTCTATAGAGTTTAGGAGACTTATCATTCCAAGTGTGTCCTACTTTCCTGTATGGAAGCCAGACATCTGTTTATCCCATTTCTTTCATACGGAGTTTGGAATAGCTTTAGTTTGGGGGAATAAAAAGTTTTGTCATATTTAACAGCTGTTACAAAATTTCAATCCCGTAGGCTCTTAAAATACTTTTCGACTGACCTCAGATTTGGTAGCTAATTGACGTCGCTGGTAGCCACCCCCCTTAACCTCTCCTTGGCTGCGGTTTCGGGTTATTTTCCCTGAAGGAGGCGACTGTTCGCAGCGGGGGTTTTTCTGTAGGGGTTTGGTTTGTTCCCTTCCTCCGGCGCAGCGCTTCCTTCCCTCCCTACCCCGAGTTTACACCTTGGTCGGGGCTGTGGCGTGGCGGCTGGAGGGCGAGGGGGTTTTTTTCGTCAGCGACGTTTCCTTTCACTTCCCGTCACAAAGGTGAGAGCCGCTGACCTTTGCTGGCAGTCCCGGCCGCTGAATTATTCATGTGATTGACTTTTTGTCAGTGCACACAGTTGTGCTCTGGGACATTTTATTCATTTACCTCATTTAAAGCGCCTTTCTGCACCTGTTCAAGTATTAATATCATGTAATTTGGGCCTAATGCCGATTTTGCTGAACACTCATTATATTTTTTATTAGCTATATTTCCAAACGATTATGTATGATTATTACCAAGCCTTACAAACAGCAATGGGTTATTCCCTAGACCTTTACATCTTCTTGTCAGGTTGTTTTCAGAAGCAAGGAGGATAAACATTTGACCAGTCCCAATGTTTTTATTCCTACTCCATATCCAACCAGAGAACTTAAAGCTTTTTCCCTTATGGCTTTGCGAAAGCATGATTAAATCCAACTCTGCAGAAGCTGTACAAATGCCAGCATTTATAAGGTCAACGCTTTTGTTAAAAATGCTATGTAAATGAGGATCTGCAAAAAGGGACATTAAATAAAATTAAATTCATTGTCTTCTTTAATGTCATTTACATTTTGGCTAAGCCCTGGCCTGTCAAGGAGGATTTTTAAAATAATTTTAATTACACATCATTTAGGGATCCAAGGTTTTCTATTCAGTAGCATTTGGATAACCTGCAAAATGGTGACTGTTTATTAACTTCTTAAATGACAACTTGTCATTTCATCTGCATAATGCAATGAAAACAGACCAGTTTGGGGTCGTTTTTCTTTTAATTCTTATTTTGCTTTAAGATGTGCACCCAGCTACTGGAAGAAGAGATCTTAAAATAGCTCAGCTGCTCTTTTGCTTTCATTGTCCTATTGCTGCTACCAAGTTCAGGGGATATGAAAGAATTATGACTTTCCTGGGTAACAAGTTCTTTAAAAAAAATTCCAGCAGAAACTTGACATTGATTTTTGTTGTTGTTGTTTTCTTTTAATCCTTAAAGTTGTGGTAGAGTGTAGAGTGACGGGTGCAGCTGCAAGGGCCACGTTTGCAGCTGGGGGTGGTCAGGCTGGCATTTGAAATGCCCAGGTAAAGAGCAAGTTACTGGTGCCAGGGCTGGGCATGGAGAGGCCACGGCGCCGAGTTCTCAAACCCAACAGAGATGCAGGAAAGAAAATGGCAAATCAAAGTAAATCCTCTAATTCAGCAACGCCGTGATCACAGGAGCAGAACTTGGGACGCGCTTCCTTCTCTCTTCTTCCTCCTTTTCCTCCAGCCATCTGAGGCACAGCATTTACATCACCCCCTCTTACTCATACCCTACTCTTAGTCAAGGCATGACCCTGAGCCAAGGAAACTGTGGCAATACCTGGCAGAGGGATGCTCTGGGCCTCGGGACCATTGTTGGCAAGTCAAGCCCGAATGTGCTGGGGGAGGCTCTTGTGCCACTTTCCCCCCCCTGTGTAACACTCGGTTATTTGTCTGAAGCCCAAAGCATTGCTCGGCTGTGGTAGGAGGGAATAATAAAATCGCGTGCTTTTGTGAGAAAGGAAAAGAGGGGGAAGGGATTTAAGCAAAGCTGTCAAAAACTATACTCCAGGAGGTACCCTGATACAAACCATCCCGGGCTTCTGCTGCAGCCTTATCAGGTGAAAAGCAAAGATACTGCCAGAGCCTGTAATTTTGTTAGGATGCCTTTGATGAATTGGATTAGGTTATGGAAAAATCTTTCAAACTCAGAGTTCTGGTACGTGAGCTTCCAGGAAGTAAATAATTACTCTCAGACAGCAGATAATTAAAAAAGAAAAAAAAAAACCAAACAAACAAACCAAAAGCAAAAAAACCACTAATGACAACCTGTGAATCCAAGTGGTAGAAATGGGTTTAATAAGGTCCCTTTTCTAACGCAGAGATATTTTGGGGGGTCGGAGCAGCCCTGGTGCAGCAGTGTTGGGTTACGCCAGGGGAAAGAGCTTTGCTGAGCTGGAGGAGGTGGAAATTCCAGCCCGGGAGGATGGAAATTGTCACCGGGGATGCCAGGGGGTGATTGACACGCGGGGCGAGGGAAGGGGACGCGGGAGCTCAACCTGCGCTTGGCAGCCCCGCTCCAGGAGAATGGGACCCATTCAGTCGGGTCCCACTGCCCGCGGACAAGCTCCTCTTGTTTGTTTATCTTAACAGCAAATCTTGCAAAAACGGTTGTGGTCAAACCTGTGTATAATAGGACGTTATACTGGCATTATTAATACCCCGTTAAAATAAAGATGTAACCGCGCTCGCTGAAAAAAAAACTCTGAAGCTGGGGAATTTTACAGGCTGAGGGGGACCCTGGGTTTTATGAGACTCAGTGATTTGGCTGTTCTGTTAACTGTTTTGGTTCGTTAACGTTTTTTAAGCTGAAGAAAACTCCTCGTTCCTTGGTATAACAGCTTGGCTGAAACAGAATAGGGTTGGCTCCGCTCTGGGTTTTATTTTGTTAATGAACAAACTCTCCTCGTTTCTCAAAGATGGAAAAATATCCAGGGTGTAAATAGCGTTTGTTAGGTGGAAGGGGAACGTGTTTGTTCCGCGGGGTTTGGAGATTCTGGTGTGTCAAGGCTGGAGGCAAATGACTACCAAAACTAAAAAAAAAAAAAAGGAAAAGGAAAAACAAACCAAATCTATGATACTTTCAGCAAAAGTTTCACAGCCAGAAAATCCTACAGAGCCCATCATCGCATGGCAGCGGTGCCAGCAGCGCAGGGAGCAAGCTGCAGCATCTGAAGGCAGCGGCGAGGATAGCGTTGTGTTTTCCCAATAATTCACTAGGAAATGAGTTTAACATGTGTGGAAAGGAAGGGGCTTACATTTGTGTTGTTGTAAGACATGTAGCATAGGCCGAGCTAGCGGAAGGAGTCGGCTCCAGCTTGTCTCTCGTGAAAGACGAAACACGGTTACACATCTGGTGAGAAAGAGCAGTTCATTTGCCCAGACAGCTCGCTCCGCGCGGCCGCTGAAAGGAGCTATTTTGACAGAAACAAAGCCATGGGGGCTGGGGCAAGCGATTAGTGGGATTCTGCTCACTAAAAACTCCTTTGGCCCTAATGATAAAGAAATAGTCGGGAAGGAAATAAAGAAACCTGCCCTAATCCTCCGGCGGTGTTTAAGGAGGCTTTTAGAAAGTAGGAATACAAACAAGGACTTCCACGGAAAAGTCCCACTGCACTTTGTGAAAGTTGTTTAAAAAAAAAAAAAATTAAAAAAATAAAGGTTATCAGAACAAAAAGGAACCTAGAGGCTGGAGGAGTTATTAAAAAGCAAAGATCCAGGCTCGCTTTTGGGATAAATTCATTTTACCGAGCTGTGCGCCCTCGAAGAAGTTAATTGGGCAGTCAGGAAGAAGGTGGTGCTGTCATTTAAAAGGTGAATTTGCTACTGAAAATCTTAAACAAACGCTTGGTTTGCTTCCCAGACCTGTGGCCACGCAGAACGTTCGGTTTAGTTATAAAGCAAACAACAAGACCTATCAAAAACCCCAATCTAAGGAAAAAAAAATAATCACAAAAAAAAATCCCAATCCTCTCGTTTGAGTGAGGCTATTAATGCACAAAGGGGAGATGTGAGTGCCCTTTCTTTTGAGTAACAACCAATAAAATTGAATTGGTCTTGGTATTGTGTGGATTGTCAGGAATGCTCTTTACCAATCCAAATTTGATTAGGATTTCCTCTTTATGTTTGTGCAGTTCTTCTGCGGCGCACGAGATGCTGGTGGGCAGCAGCTTCCTCCAGCTAATCCAAACAGTGCTGTTAAGCTACAGACCTATCTAGCCAGGGTAACTGAGCAGTGAACTTAGGGTGGGCTCCGTCCTCTTGGAAACAAATAGTAGGTGAGGTTATAAGGAGAGGTGGGGAGTGATTTTGTCCTTCTCATGCAGCCCCCCCAACTATTTTCTTGGGTGTTTGGTGGTCACCAGACTTCACCTGGGTGGGGGAAAGTCAATGGTAGGAAAATGCACCAGGAGAACTTTTGTTTCTGGCCAATGGAGATGGACTTTAGAGGTGGGAAGATGTCCTGATGTGGGTCTGGCTCTGTGCAAAATGCCATAAATAATCCTAGAGGGTTTTTTTTTATATATAT
>NW_008604696.1:15000-23585 GCF_000691845.1 Merops nubicus
GTGGCTGCAGGAGCTGGGGGGAAGCAGAGGAGCTCTGCTGAGATTTGGGGTTGCTGCCACTTGGCTGCCTGGGTGTGAACACGTCCCGGGGCAGCAGCTCCGGGTGGTTTGTGGGACAGTAAGTGACAAGCTGAAATGTGCATGATGTCATTCTTCATGCATAAAAGTCGTGTTTATTTCTGGAAATCTGGCTTACGAGACCAGATTTCTGTGATGGGCAGCAAAACAAATGCAGCTGTGCAGCCAGTGGTTTTCCTGCTGGTGTTATTGGTGTTTCCAATCACGGTGCAGAACCACGGCCGTGCCAACATCTGCACTTCAGCAGAGCCCTGAAAGAGTTAAGGTATGGGGAGACATCACACATTTAATCATCTTTTTATCTCATTACCTCCTGTTTTGCTTTTGTCAGGCAAGTTTTCTGCTGTCTGGGAAGTGATCTAAGTGTCACTTCCACCCTCCCTCCACCTGTGGAGGTCCATGGGGTGACTCAGCCGCGCTCACGCGGGTTTCCCTGCTGCCCTTCCTATGCAGCTCAGCTCCCTGGCATGCTGAACCACGGGGGAAAGTGAAATTAATTACCTCGTGTGCTGCCTTTGAACTCTTAGACAGCCCCTTGTAGGTTTTCCAGCATGATACCTTTACACGACCTAGGGGCAGCCCTCTGCTCTGCGTCGCTGTGGACTTTCATGTTCTCCTTCATCACTTCTAAGCGTTCATTACAGAATCATAGAATGGTTTTGGTGGGAAGGGACCTTCAAATATCATCCAGTCCCACCCCCCTGCAGGGAGCAGGGACATCCCCAGCTAGAGCAGGGTGCTCAGAGCCCCAGCCAACCTCCCCTGGGATGGTTCCAGGGATGGGGCAGCGACCACCTCTCTGGGCAGCCTGGGCCAGGGCCTCACCACCCTCAGTGTAAACAGTTCTTTCCTTCTTGCTCATCTAAATCTCCCTCTTTTAGTTTAAATCCATCACCCCTTGTCCTGTTGCTACAGACCCTACTAAAAAGTCTGTTCTCAACTTCATTGAGTTAAAGTGTCCAGAAGTGGCTTTCCTCGAGGAGGAAGAGAGGGGTTTGGGTGGTCTGCCCTCACAAGCTGGCCAGGTTGATGGTTCCCAGCCAAGGAGGTAGAGGAGCTTGTGGACACCCATGGTGTGGGCTCCTACACGTGGGTGTGTCTGATCAGTCCTGCATCTGGTTATCAGCTGCACCTTCACAGACAGACCCCTGCCCAAGCAAATTGTGGGGCCTGGTTCTCCAAGGAACAAGTGACAGGACAAGAGGAAACTGCCTCAGGTTGTGCCAGGAGAGGTTTAGGTTTGAGATTAGGAAAAATGTTTTCCCTGCCGGTTTCGTCCAGGGCTGTGCCAGGCTGCCCAGGGCAGTGGTGGAGTCCCCACCCCTGGAGGGGTTTCCAAGCCGTGGAGATGTGGGGTGAGGGACACGGGGCAGTGGGGACCTGGAAATACTCAGTTAATGGTTGCACTTGATGATCTTAAAGGTCTTTTCCAACCAAAACAATTCTACTACTGCAATAATGCAATTTTATTTTACATTATCGTAGCCCTTGGGGGCATCACTTTGTGTGTCTGGTGGTGGTTGCTGAATACTGTTGGTCAAGCTACCTTGGGCCACAGCTAGAAGTCTGTTTTGAGAGGAGCTGTGTGTTTGGGAAGGCGTGGGGAGGCCACCAGCATACCCCAGGAGATCTGCATGTCCCACTGGCCCTCTCCTCACCTTCCCCTGCCGCCAAGCAGCCGGTGGCCCACGGGTCCCTTGGGAGATGGTGCCTGTTGGATTTCCTCCACGCCAGACCGCTCATGTCACCCCAAAGCTCTGCAGAGGGGCTCTAGGGAAGGAGCTGGGTTGGACAGGGTGGTCTCCAGAGGTCCCTCCCTACCCCCACTGCTCTGTGACTCCTCAAGTGTGAGCCCAGCCTTGCCACGGCTCTCTGCACTGGGTTAGCCCCAAAGTCAGTACAACTAAACTCACCAGCAGAGAAGAACCACTTCCTGGCACAGCCTGTGTGTTCACACCATCCCTCCTCTGCCCTGAGCTCTCCTGGAAACAGCAGTGGAACAGGGTATGCTCGAGCACATGGTGGAGTTAGCAATTGATCCTGCTCCTGAAGGTGATGGAAGATGTTATTTTGTGTGCTGGCGTGTCTGTGGGGGTCATGAGCTGTGTGCCTGCTGATTGGAGTGAACTGCAGCCATCTGAGCTTTTTTTCTGATATAATTTACACTAAGTAGTATCTGTGCCCCACGAGCATTCAGATCCCCCCGTTTATGCCCCATCTAAACCTCAGGAGGACTCTGACTCAGGAAAAGGGGAGCAGTGATCCCCCCACTCCTCGCTGTCCTCCTGCCACGCTGAGCCACGAGGCACCACGGGTTCCACCTTGTGTTTTCTGCTGCGTTTTCATGTGGTTTCAAGAGAGCTTCCAGTCAGCAAAAATACCTCTGCCCTAATTTGCCCTGTTGTGATAAACTAGCCTACTGATTACCTATGATTCCTGAGCTATAATTTGCAGATTACTTGGCTCTCCTGGGTTCTGGTGGTGGAAAGATGCTTCTGTTTCGGCATGACATCATTTGAGCTCCCCAATAATCACAGCCTTAATTAGCTGCAGGTAGAAAATGGGTGGGTTCTGTTCCTGAACCTGTTCCTCCAGACGACAGCCTGGTGTACACAAAATTGGAGACAATCCGGGTCATATTTAAGAAAGACAAAGGCAAAAATAAACAAATAAACGTAGCAGCAAGTCTGTGAATTGCTGCAGCAACAGCAGCCTTGGAGCTGCTTTTTAGCAAGGGGGTGAATTTTTTTTGCCTGGCAGAAATTGGCACTCTCAGAATAAAATGGGTTTTGGAGAGGAAAAAAAAATGGAAAAAAGTAATAATAATTAAAAAAAAAAAAAAGGAATAAATTCCACTGGGAAGCAGTTAGCAAAGTAGCTGTGTTTGTCCAAAATAAAAGTGTTATTTAATAAATAAAAAGAGCAGCTGGACTAACATTTGGTGCATAACAGCAAACAGTGTCACTTTTAACATATGTTAAATACCCCAGCAGAGTGTTTCCTGGCTTCCTGTGTTTCTGCTGGCTGAATAAGAAGAGTTTCACTCCTAAACAGTGTATTTTAATCACTTTTGTCACTCAGCTTCTTTCAGATGAAAAAATACCCGCTTTAAAAATAATACCCTGGATTGATTTAAATGGAATTGTTGCCGACCTTAAAGAACTGCACAAGTTGGCAACTCTTCCCCAGGCCCTTTGTTGTTTCAGAGTTTAGCAGTTAAGAACAACACAAATACATTTTGTTTGTAGTGGGTCACAGGTTCAAAGAGACTTTGAAAAAATAGACTGGGGATAATTGGGTTATCAGATGCAGACACTGCAGGGAATTGTGCATTGTCTCTCCTCGGGGTTGGGACTACTGGGTCCCCTCCTCAACTCCCCAGCTCCTGCTCTGGCAGCCTGACAGAAGCCAGGTGACTGAAACAGGCTTTTGCTGGGTACCACCCCAAAGTTCTCCCTTTCTCCATCCTTCAACAGGTTGATTTTCCAAGCCACGGCCATACTAAATAACACCTCACCTTGCTTTGTCCCCCCCTTGATTCACCAGCCTTTAATTGCTTGGAACACGAGCCAGATCCTTGGAATCAAGTGAGTCTTGCCTCGCCTCCAACCCCCCTTCCTCATTTCTATCAGCCAACTTCTAACTAAGATATTGACTTGCACTTTGACACTGGCACTGCTACTGTGTTTGATTGCCCTGTCAATCCAGAAAAAATCCTTCCAACTAGCAGGAAAACTTGGAACTGTTTAGCTGCACTCTGCATAACGCTGTCCCTGCGTGGCTCCGAGAGGATGCCCTGTGCTACAGAGAGGCAGGGGGGAGAGCACTCATCCTTTGCCTATCTTAAAATATTTTAGGGGTGTTTAGAATCAGCAGACAAGAGTTACCCATCTGCAAGCACCCTCAGTTAGTGGTGGCAGGACAGAATATTGTTTTACACAGTAAGTTGGACACACTTTTAAGATGGTTATTTGCTTTCTGCTGCGTGGCTCGAGGTCTTTGGAGAAGTGTGGAGCGTTCACTGTTTGGGATGTTTGAAGGAAAGAGTTCTAACATTATTAGCATGCCTGTTTTCTATTTAATACATACTTTGACACGTAGATGCAGCACTGAGGGACACGGTGGACTTGGCAGTGCTGGGTTAACAGTTGGACTCGATGGTCTTAAGGGTCTTTTCCAGCCTGACCAGCTCTCTGATTCTATGAGTACTCTCAATGCTGTGTGGGCAGGTGCTGCTCCCTGAGAAGCAGTTCAAGATGCATAAAAGGAGAGGGTGGTCCCAGTGCATCTGCTAGAATGAAATGTCCCCACTCCCATGAGCATGGCCACCAGCTGATGTCCTGGTGAGAGCTGCAGGAAAGGATCCCATGGGAGAACATGGTGCTGCTGAGCAGGGGTGGTGTACAACAAGCTTGGGGTGGGATGCAGGGTTCCCCTCTTCCACTGGCTCAGTCTCATTTCCTTCAGTTTTCTCAACAAAAGAAACAGGGAGGCTCGTGAACTTGTGCCAGTTTTTGTGTGGTGATGTGAATTAAGGGTTAAAATTAGGTGGGCAACGTTTTGTTCTTCAGGCAAGGGTGTTGAGGTTTGAATTCTGAAGTCAAGAGAGAATAATGCACTGAGGCACTGAATTTACTTGTCCTTGTCTTGAAGTGCACTCCAAATATAACCAGTAGATGCTCACAACAGGAAAAACATTCCAGAGGAGCTGTACTTTTTAAATTAAAACACAGGGAAATGCTGGGGTCTGAAGATTTTGCTGTTTCTTTGATGCAATACTTTGAAAACTTTATTTTGATGATTGGAATTGTTTGTAAACAGACAATACCAGCACTTCATATCAATGAATGTGAAGTATTTCAGCTTAATACTGAGAATTTCGTGTCATCTCCTTGCTCCCTCTCCATAGTGAGTGTTCAGTGCAGCCTTCCTTGCTCGTGCCTACTCCCTAAATTAGCATTATCCACCCTATATCGGCTTGTTTCTGAAGAATTATTATACAAAGCCTCATTTTAAGGAGGTCAGACCCCTGCATGATGATTTGTTGTTCATGAATCTACTTTGTGCCAATTTGTGTGTGCATGTGCAATCAGAAGTGACTTGGAGTGAGTGAGATAATAATCATCTGCTGCTGATATGAAGACTTCCTCTATTCGACTACCATGAATCAGGCTGATTCCAAGTGAATGAGATTTTAATCACCTGTCACTGCCGCCAGCACTTTCTCTATATTTATGATAATTTTTTTTGTCTTTTTATTGAAATCAGTGTTGACTGAATCAAGTAATCCTGATTAGCAATCTCACTGTATCCAGTCAAGAGTGAAATGCATCAGAGCATTATTGGTACACTGAGCACACTGAAATGGGAAAAGAAAAGGCCTGGGCTAAGTGTGTCGGGGTGTTGCCTTGGCTGGAGCTGAGGGTTGGGATCTTTTTAATTGCTCCCCAAACCCACGGGTGGTTTGTGGCTTTGGAAGTTATCCTGGGGTCAGTTCTGCTTTTGGTTACCCCTCTCAGATCTCGATTGGAGGGAGGGGGTGAAGACATTGGGGTGGCACACGTGGAAGTTAGGGCAATGTGGGGCAGCCTCCCCAGAAAGAGGGATTTTCTTTATCTAAGTTTTGTAAAAAATAGTAATAATGTAAAAAATATTTAAACAAGGGACCTCTATAACACTCAGAAATGCTGATTGGGGAGGCATTGGCTGAGTGAGGCACAATTCTTATTTTTACATGAGCTCATCTTTTTTATTTACAGTGATTTTGTTACTGTGTGTAGTGGGAAATTCCAGATCTTTAATGCTACAGATGTAAACCCCCAATGTGTCAAACAGGTGCCTTGAAAGCCATTTTTATTTTTAAAAAGCATTAGACCAAGGAGTCCTCAAGTGGCAGCGTCAGATCCCAGCAGGTTCTTTGGCAGGGTGTCCTTCTCTGTCCCCCTTCCCAGCAGGGTGAGCAGGAGGTGGCCCCGAGGGCACCAGCAGAGAAGCCAATGGGGTGGAAGTTGAGCCAAGGGCTGTGAAACTGTGTAGAGTTTTCTGAAGGAAGAGATGGAAATGAGGATATTCTGAAGACTCTCATTCTAAGCCTAAGTATGCAGAAATCTCCCTGTTCAATCCAGTCCCCAAATCATGTTTTGCTACATTACATAGTTGTATGTGTCATTAGATATTACATTGCTGATAGTGTGAGAACTGCACGAGTGCTGGAGGAGAAAAAAGTCATCTTCCTAATGTCTGCTTGTTCCTCTTAGTCCTGTTCCTTCCATGGTGCTGGACCCAAGAGTTATCTCTCTATATTTATTCCTCATGTTTGTTTTCTTGTGCTTCTTACTGTTTCTTCCATTCATTTTGTTCAGCTGTATTCCCTCTTTTCTTAACATATTTAATGCATTTTTTAAAAAGCTCTTCTAAGGAGCCTGCCAGCTCCAGGAGCCTTTGCTCTGCCTGTGGCCCTGTCTGACCTCTTCATCCACATTCCCTCATTCTCCATTTCTCCTGCCCAGCATACCTGAGCTTCAGAACTTCACCATCCCTACTCCTGTGGAATCATAGACTCATTCTGGTTGGAAGAGACTTTCAAGATCATCAAGTCCAACAATTAACCCAGCACTGCCAGGTCCCCACTGCCCCGTGTCCCTCACCCCACATCTCCACGGCTTGGAAACCCCTCCAGGGGTGGGGACTCCACCACTGCCCTGGGCAGCCTAGCACAGCCCTGGGCAACCCTTGGAGGGAAGGAATTGTTCCTCATGTCCAACCTCAACCTCCCCTGGGACAACTTGAGGCCGTTTCCTCTTGTCCTGTCCCTTGTTCCTTGGGAGCAGAGCCCGACCCCCACCTGGCTCCAATCTCCAGTCAGGAGCTGTGCAGAGCCAGGAGGTCTCCCCTGAGGGAGGTCTCCCCCTTCCTCTTCCTTCACTCTTGGTTTTGTTATCTTTGTTCCAGTCAATATTATGGCAGTGTTCTGACTTTCTACCACCATGGCCATCTGACCTGTTTCCAGCTCTTTCCTGCTCAGTCGTAGGCTCCTTTCTGCTTCTTTCCCTCCTTACTCTTCAGCATTTTGTCTTCTGTGCTGTGCTGACTCTTCTCCTTTGTCTTCCATCCGACTCATAAACTTCATTTGGGTCTGGTCCCATTTTCTCCTTTTCATATGTGGTCTCCTTCACCCAAAGAGCTCCAACTATCAGCCTGTGCAGCCGTTCACAGGTCTGTCACTCACCTCCTGCCTTGTTTTCCTCTGCAGACCTCTGCCTCCATCTCCCTTTTGAGCATCTCTTTCAGAGGGTTTGCACTAAACTTGAACTAAGTGTGAGCAAAAGCCAACAGCAGCTTCAGAAGTCTCGAACAATGTCACTGGTGCCACAACTGGTCTCTGTCACTCGTGTCACAGTGGCAGAGCTGACTTTGAATACATCACTTTCAAGCCACAGACAAAGTCTTCTCCCATAATGCCTTTTTTCCTCCCCCTCCCTTTCTTTCATTAAAAGACAGAATCCTTATCCTGGGACTCAGGCTTTCAGAATCTCCCTTCTTCAGCCATCTCACCAGTTCCCTCCCCTGCCTCAAAAGGCAGCAGGACCCTTCACTCACCCCCTGTTGCTCTGAGCCCGGGCTCTGCTGTGCCCCCTTGCCTGAAACACCAACGGCATGTCCCCATTCCCAACCTTTGCCATTTACTCATCCTATTTATTCTTCCAAGCTGTTTGTCTCACCTTTTTCTCTGCCACATCAGCTGTACCAGCCATGCCAGTGCATGTTTTGGGGGCAGACTCTTGCATTTTTCCCCATGTACAAGATAGGAAAATCCCCGTTCCTGGATGTAAACCAGGAACATTAAATTTAAGCCTGAAAACCATTAATTTGTTCTTTTTCAGTTGCCTGTCCTTATTTATATCACTATATTCATAGCAAGATGCAGATCAATGCCAAAAGGAGAACAAGCCAAGAAAGAATCCTGGCTTCCTCATTATGGTGTGGAGAAGAATAATTTGACCTGGAAGCAGTGGTTGTGGATACTCACCCTGGAGCACGTGTTTCTGTCTCTGGCCTATGGGAAAATAGAAAATGGGAGGAGAGGAGTGTTGCTTCATGGGCCCCAGAGGAAGGGGAAGGCTTGTAGAGCTGCTTCTGAAAGGGAGGGGAGGGACTGGAGCTCTGCTGTGCTTTCTGCTTGTGTCCTCCTGTCTGTCCTGCTCCTCCTTTCCCACATCCTCTCAGCCACGACGTTCTGCTGGAGAAGCTGGTGGCTCATGGCCTAGACAGGTGGACTCTTCACTGTGTTAAAAACTGGCTGGGTGGCTGAACCCAAAGGGTTGTGGTGATGGAGTTCAATCCAGCTGGTGACAAGGGGTGTCCCTGGGGCTCAGTGTTGGGCCAGTCTTGTTCAACATCTTCAGCAACGATCTGGGTCAAGGGCACCTTCAGTCAGTTGGCAGATGACACCAAGTTGAGAGGGAGTGTTGATCTGCTGAGGGTAGGAGGGCTCTGCAGGGGGATCT
>NW_008604697.1:0-18122 GCF_000691845.1 Merops nubicus
AATAGGCAAATCCTTATCACAATACACTGAAAATTAGACTTGGAAGTTCTGCATGAATTTTTCCCTTCATCCCAAATTCACGTTTAAGAATGTGAATCCGAACCAGGAGAAAATTCCAACATAAATCTTAGGAATTACTGATAGCAGGGTGGTGATGATGACTACGCTGTCTTGTACAAAGGCAGCAGTGAAGAGTTCCCAACAGGATCAATGGTCTTTACTGGTCATAAAAAGAATAAAAGACAAGGCAAAATTGGGTAACATCTGAATCAGCTGCAGCAACCTCCTCTGAGTACCAACATCTCTGGGGTGTGGGTACACACAAAGCATCTGGGTGAGGGTGTGTAAGTGGCTTTGTTTAAACTAGGACATCCCTGAACTAGGGATGAAGTCTAATGGTGAGGTGATAAGGGGCAGCTCCTGCCTAAGTCTCCTCCCACAGTCTCCACCTGAACCAAATCATTCCTCTCTACTGTCTGTCTGGCATCATTGGTTTTCTTTCAAGGTAAATGTTTTCCCTCACTAACAGTCCAGTGATGGGAACCTGGCCCATTTGCACCATCTTAAACAGGTGATATCCCTTTGTTTCTGTAATATACATTTATAACACACTTCAGTGCTCTAAGTGCATTCTCCTCTCACTTACACTGCTGGAACTCCAATACCTCTGCTATTCCTTTTTTTACACTGAGGAGGGAATAAGTCCTTGTATTTCTAAATATGATGCTACCAACATACTACAGACCCTCAACTGTAAGTGCCAGCTGTGGAGAGCACAGCCTCAGACACCAGGTTTGACTCCTCAGAAGTGGATTTAAATAATCAGAAAATCCACATCTCATTTGCAACCAAAGATGGAAGAGATTTCAAAATGATGGAGTAAATAAACCAGGTTTGGGTGACAGAGGATTGTTCCTACTGAAGATGGAGAACAGGCTTGAAGTTGAGCATTAGTCTAGAATGACTAATATTTGTTTACAGCAGGAATAGAAAATGAAAATATTAAGGCATAGAAATGGGTAAAGATATTGACAAACAATACTTGGGAATCGAATCAGTCTTTCTGGTATAGGGAAGCTTCATACTTGACATTGTCAGAGTGCCTAAAGCTGGCTAAAATAACCCCAAACAACCTTCTAATGTGCACTGCTTTAAAAAAAAAAAATACGATTTTCAATGGAATAAAAAAATAAAGTTCATTCTTCTCTAACTTTTTTCCTTGCACTGCTCTGGCCTTTGCAGAGAGACAGGTACATTTACAAGAATTTGTCAATGTCCAAAACACCTTTATTGCTCTCCTGAAAGCAAGGATTTGAAGTGGGAGAGAACATTCTGCTGATGTTTCCTCCGAGGCACGCTTGTGCTCACTCCCACTGTAAAACACACGGCACCTTGAAGAGAACAAGAAGTCAGTCAGTCTGTGCTTTGCCTCATCTGCACAAGGAGAAATCCTTCATGCAGATTGCCTGTCGGGTCTTGAAAATGCAAAAGAAATGGAAGCGTGTCGGGCTCTGCTGTCACACAACAGGATGGAAGAAGATGTCACACAAACATCACCGCTATCAGGAGGGAGGGGAGCTTGAAGTTCTTGCTTGCAACTTGCCCGGAGTTCTGGGAACGGGGTAAGGCTCATTAGAGCCAGTTATCTGAGCAGACTTCCCTCTCCCCCCGACCGCCACTTGATTCTAGACGTGAAGAACAGACAAAAACTTATCATTGCCAGTGTCTTTAAAGATGCCCACACATGTTCCCTGCAGACTGGAGAGAGGGGAAAAAAGTCCACTTTGTCTGGACAGGTATCAGTTGTAAGCTTGTCTTATCTTCACACACCCACCAAGCTCCCCACGTGGGAGCAGGACTATCGCTGCACGGCGTGCAGGGTGAACTCCAGCTCTCCCTTCTGAGAACTGATAAGGAGGGAATCATGAATTGCCCTTTTCAGCCAAGCTCACGGTGTGCAGCCAGTCTTTATCTCCAGTCTTAAGGAAGGAAAAGCAGAAACCAGCTAAAAGCCTTTCTTTCCCCTATTCTCTGATATTCTATAAGTCACACTGGGAGATTAATATTGCAACCCGTCCCTCCTCCTACCCCCCCCCAAAAAAAAAGTCCCTGTTGCGACTAAGAAGGCTGATAAACTTAAAAATAAAAACAGATGTGGCAGGAAGAATGATTTATGGACTTCCCCACACACTTCAGCTTCTACATAATGCCAGTGTTAGGGTTTTTTTTTTAATTTTATTGTCCACCCAGTATTATTCAACTGATTTCTACTTCCAAATTTGAACAGGAAGGAAGGTGGGAACAATACCCAGATCTAGAAATACCAGTATGAGAGAGAGTGAAATGCTGCTGCAGTGTGGTGGAAACTGCCAGAGATTCAAACTGGTGACTGCAGTTCACAGATGTAAGAGACGAAGAAGGAAAAAGTTATATGGAAAAGGAAAAAACCAAATTTCCTCTCTTCCCCTAGTGGAAAGTCAATAAAAGAAAAAAAATTGTAAAAAGTAAACTTTATTGGTCAATAGGCAAAAAGTGAATGGAGCTGGGACAAGTGGAAATGAGGATGATGAATGTTGTAGTGAAAAAAAAAAAATATTAAAACTGGAGATTTGAAAGCAAGATAAAAAAATCTCAGATGTCATCTGAACATCAGTGACTATTTATGAAATGCATTCCAGGGTCTTCCAGCTATTCCTGGTCAGAGGTGGAGGAGGAGAGAAGAAGACAAACATAAATGTGTATATTTGGAGAAGTTGGATGCACAAACTGATCGTGGGGAAATGTGGATCAGTGGCACAGATTCACCATTCAGCATTAATTGGAGGTGGAGGAGGAGAGATGAAGACAAACAAATGTGCATATTTGGAGAAGCTGGATACACAAATTGATAGTGGGGAAATGTGGATCAGGGGCACAGATTCACCATTCAGCATTAATTATTATGAGTCTTGGGATAGTTGCAATTTTGAAAGCTTAGCTTCAGTTGATTTAAGTGGGAGTGGTAATACTAATTACTGCTGTTTGATCATTGAAATCTCAGTCAAATAACCAGGTCTCCAAAAGAAGACATGAAAATTGTCTGACTGCTGTGTTGCACTCAAGGCTTTGAGGTAAAAGATAAAGCTTGTCCATTTCATGATTTTTCATTTCTTATTAAAAAAACCCAGACACATACAAATGTTGCTGTCAGTGTCTAGGTAAATCACCAATAAACTCCTTGTGTGAAAATGGACTTTGCTGGACAATGACTGGGAGAGGAGGTGCTTGAACTTGAGGCAGTAGCTGCTGGTGTCTGTGTGCTGGTTCAGCTCACGTGCTATCTAGATTGCTTTGCTGGCTTTCTAGCATTTCATGCCTGTTTTCACTCAAGTGTTTATTTCTATAAACAGACCTAACCTTAGAAAACAATATAATGACATCCTTCCTGGGGGAGGAGGGGGAGAGAAGTTTCCTCAAATTACTCAGGAGGGTTTCCGCTGGCTTTTTATTTCCAATAATCCAAGAGGTAAATGGCCACTTTTGAACTCTGCCCTCTGCCCTTTTTATTTTGCAACTTGGGCAAAGATCAAGCCCAGAGTCAAAAGTGTCAGCAAAAATGGCTGTGATATGCGTGTGCTTTCCTTTATGAAAGTCCTCATGATTATGTTTACAGAATTCATTATAAACTCAGGGTCCAGATTAAAAGCAAATGTCTAAGTGTCCTGTAGGGAATTGCAGGGTTGAGGATGCAGCTTCTAAGAGATGCGTGGGATCAGTAGGGGGTTGTGAGCATTACCAAGGGAAAAGGAGCAGAGTTGTGCTAAAGGTGAAATGTGGAGGTGGGGGGTCACCAAAAGGACCAGGGGTAAAGGTGGGGAAGAAAGTCAGAAGGAGAAAGTACTTCACTACATCAAAACCAAGACAAAACAGCACAGGACAGATTTCTTCCAAGTGGATACACGGTTCTATCAACATCCCATCACAGCAGAACCCTTGGTAAAAGGAAAAAAATCTATCCAAACAAAACTGAAGTAGCCCAACACAGAGTTTACCCACAGCATGATGAAAACAGCAATCTACTAAAATCTGGACTACTGGGCTCCTTCTGAACATGTGAAAGAAGCATTTAGTAGCATGAGCTGCAGACAACGGCAGCACACAGCAGAAGAAGCCAACCACACACCTCTTTATTCACTCCTCACACTGCTCCATTCCCAGCCAGCAGATAAACCTTGGCATCCCATCTCCTGTTCCTGCTCAAAGCCTCTGTGCCACAGACCCAGGGGAACGTAAAGCCCTTGGCTAAAACAGTTGGTCTAACAGTAGCGTGTCCTTTTAGATTATCAACTGGCATTTTTCATTTTGAGGAAGGATCTGGGAACACCAGAGAGGCAAATAGACTAAATAGGTCCCTTGCCTTCTGAGAGAGCTTCGTGGTAATTGCTGCTGACAGAACTTCTCTGTAGCAGTGAGGTCTCAGGAAGAGCTGGAAACCATCCTAGGGCTGATTAACACAAGGTGTTATCCCTGACCCCTGTCACAGAGAGACCCTCTCTACATCCAGCATCAGTGATAGAGAAGTAGTGGCTATGAGTTGATTTGGGATAGGACTGGGAGGAAGGAGATGAAATGTAAATTGTTTTAAGTTAGTTCCTGAACTGACTCTAAATCACTTGTTTGCTTTTTTTGTTATTACTATTTTCAGGCTGTCAGTGCAACAGTTTACAGAGTCATTGGTGGCAGGGCTTAGAGAGTCAAATAGTTTTCATTTTTTCATGCTGTTAGCAGATGTCAGTGGTGAAGATGGGGCCATCCACAGTGCTTGGAGTCCTTGAGGGGAAAAAAAAGGGCTTTGGATACTCCTGCCTTCTCTTCACATAGGCAAGGATGAGCCTGGCACAGGGAATCTCCTGAAGAATCTCTTGGGCTTGACTTAGTCAGTAAAATATATATGAAATAAATTAAAAATAAGCCCCAGTGTGTTTCCACCCTTCTGCACAACAACCTGTAGGCACTATTAACTGGTGTGGAACAGAAGTGCCATCTAGCAACAGATGATTTGGATTTTTCTATGAATTGTGCTAAAAGTTTCTTCCCATTTTATACAATATAGCAGCTGTAGCGTAGCCTACACAGCTTTAAATGTATTTCATTTCATTTAAGTAAAATGGGCAACTGTATAGCCCCAAGAGACTCTTTAATGGGTCACTCATCCATCAGGTTAGTGGGCAATGGGCTGCTTGTCCTTTGTGGATTGTTTGTACTCTTAGAGCACAGCATCCCTCCAGATCTCCCGAGAGCTGCTGAAATGGCCAACATTTACCAAGGATATATTCAGATTTCACTTTATCCTGGCTGTCAAACTTTGTGTATTTTTCCAATGTCAAACAGATTTTAAGATGGTGGAAGGAGATAATGATGATAAAAAGACTCGACCAATTTAAAGGTAGCTTTTATAATATTATAGACAGCACAGGACAATTTACTTTTTCCCCCCAAATTTCAGCTGAGTGGTAGTGGAACATATATACATAGAGTGAGCCAGAAGCAGACTTCATAAAGAAAATATACACGTGCATGGCCTTACTCCTGAGTACACGTGCACATGCATGCACACAATCAACCATGTGGTGCTGGGATTTTTTTTTCTCCAAGGCATATTTTTAGCTTTCTTTTCTATCAGCTTGTAAAACATGATTTTTTTATTCTTCCTTTAATGGCCTGGGCTAATTACTCACAATGACCTTTGACCTTCAAGTGCCTTCATTTATGGTAGCGCATTCCTTTCAACAGAAACATATTGGCTTGGTTTTACAGGGTGCTGATGTCTGGGCCTGGCACCACCATCTACAGCACTGCCTGGTTTTGGGGAGTCAAAAGCAGCATCCTTTCATAGCCCAAGTTTCTCTTAAACACTGTAGAAGTTTCTCCCCAGCAGCAACACCAAGATTTGCTTTTGACACTAAGATTCTGCCACTGGAATTTATCTCAGGTAAAGCTGTGTAAATCATTTGGAAAAACTTGAAGGTGTCTGCAAATACCTTTGTTAAATCAGGGAATGAAGCAAAGACTAACTCTGCTGGTAGAAAGCCATAGCTGGGGTAATGCACCAAACTTCTCAGGAGGGCTGAGCACTGCACAGAGGTGGCTGTACAGCTACATAGCAGCTCTAGCATCTCTTGGTGAGGTGGCACTACAGTATTTCCATTAATTAACATACCACATGAAGACTTTCATACCACCATGAAGACTTTCTTCATGCTCATCTCTCCCAAGAACAGAATTCTATTCCTCTAGATTTAAGAGTAAAACACAAATAGAAAAAAAAAAATAAATCTAGACATATTACAAGGTTGATTCTAAGACTGTTGATACAGTTCAGCAAGAACACTGTGGAAAATGTCACAAAAGAGTTCTAGCAAATACATGGAAGCTACAGGAAAAAAAAGACCCAAGATCTGGCATATCTATTACTGACATCAGCAGTGTCACGTGCAAGTGAGGAATTGGGGATGGTCTCATAGCTGGGACAATTAACCAGGTTTTAAAATCTATGCCTTCCATATTAACCTCTCCCTGATCTTTGACAAATTGCCCAAAATTTGCAACTGGAAGTAGCTGAACCTTCTGGCCTAAGTTCAGAAAAAAATCATGAAAGCCTCATATTACTATAAATTTTAAGAGCAACCCCAAATCTGTCCAGAAAGATACTTGAATTCTTGAATAAAGAGAGTGAGCTGCAATGGATTTTCTGTTTCAGCTCTTTGTATGCAGAACAGCTCACACCTTGTGATGAGGAACAGTAGCAGGAAATATATTAAAGGTATTCCTATCATTGCAAAAGCATTTAAGCAGCTAAACAGAATGTATGTGGATATTGTGCAACACAAAAACAGGAATAGTTGTCAATCACCATTTACTTAAAGCACACCAAACCCAAAAAAGAATGTATAAAAGATGCACTCTATTGAGATAGATGGCTGGAGACAGAAGAGGAGTCATGCAAAAAATTAATGTGTTTGTAGGTGTTTTGCAGTAGTTACTTAGTTTTCATGATAAGCCTTTAAGCTTTTGGGTTATTTTTCTTGCGTCTTCTAGATTCTTTTTCCTTCCTTGGCCTCCTCTGCTCTAATACAGCCTCTCAGAGAAAGGCCATTTACTTGCTCTGTTGTCAACGCATCTGGACGTCTTGTCAAAACAATATAATTTTACTTTGTAACTTTTTGACACTGGTATTTATTGCACCTGTCTTTGGTCATGATTTATGACTTGTCTGGTGAGTATTACTCTACAGCTCCAAGTTTACAATACCAGATAAGTGAAGCATTTGAAGTCCCGAAAGGGCTGCAGATTTATAGATGTGTATTTCTCTCCCCCTCCTCCAAAAAGGGAAATTAAGATGAGCATTTGCTCCCATTTTTCTGGGTGGTAAAACTTTTATCCTAAAAGTTCTTTGGAAAGGGAGAAAAAAAAAAGGGAGAGAATAATGCTATCTGCTGCAGTCTCTGATAGGAGAAATAGCCAAATGATCTTTGTTAGGGGAGTGCTTTGTAGCCAGAGTAGGGGATTGATTTAATTGATATCTGGCTATCAATACAGCATTTAACACCCAGAACTATGCATCAGCAATGGGGACATAAGAACCATGCAAGTTGGAGTATTCAGAAGTACCCATCAATCTGACATTCTGAATTACAAGGTTTGGAGTGCACTCTCTAGGCTATTACCAGCTCCTACTTGGCACTGAAACATTAAGGCCAAATATGTGAAATCTAAACTTTACCTACCTGAGCAACCTCACTGAACAAGATGGGTTTATTCACACACAACGTTAACTGTGTCTATGAAAAGCTGTTGTAGATTGCAAGTCTAAATATTTGACAAAAGTAACAATTTTGCCTTGTAAAAAACCCAATTTCTCTTTTCTTCTTCCCTAAATTTGGGGTCTAAGTCAGCTTGACAGCATCCCTTAAATATATAGAATGCTTGAAAGGTATTTATTATTCTACTGCTGTTAAAAGCGGGTCTTTCAAATTTGCCAGACTTTAAAACAAATCCGGGCTTCCTTCCTAGTCAAGGTTCTTTTCAAACCTGATCCCGTATTGCAGATGTAACACAAGACTGTTGACACAGTTTGGCTGTTGTAACATAAGTATCCTTTCAGGGTATCTCTCATCTAAGCCACAGCACCATTGTGAACGTGTGAATGTCAGATAAAATTGTTTTGTAAACATACGGCCACTTTCATTTGTCAAAATTTCATTAAATTATAAAGACACTTGACAGGGTTTGTTATGGGAGTCCCCCAGGGATAGGGCTATCAGTGAGATTCCCTGTACTGATCCTTTGATAGAAATTAGGTGGAAATCAGGGGCTGTAAACTTTGGGAAGGCTCTAGAAGGAAAACATGGTTTCTTTTCCAAATGTTTTTCAGTGCTCAGGTAAAAACCAAACCAAACCCAACCCTCTTTATGAGGGAAAGATGGTAAACAACTGTAAGAGAAGGCAAAAAAACCCCTTGCTGTCCAAGCTGTTGTCTCAAATAGAACCAGTGACTTCCAGTACCAAAGCAACACGGTATCTGGAGGCCAGCAGGGATTGCCTCTCGTGCCCCAAACTTTGCACATTCCCGAAAGCTTTGATGAACTGCCAATGAAAACACTGGGCAGGCATCAACTGTGCGGTTGCCACGGAGATCTAGTAAGCTGGGGCAGTGCGAGCACAGATTTCCATCAACAGGACGTTCACAAAAGCCTTGATTCAGTGGCAGGCTCTTAGGTTAGATGCTTCTGGGCTTTAGCAGGGTACAAAGAAAATGGTGAATTTACTACTGAGCCCGCTAAGCTACTGCAAATTTGGATTCCTTCAGGGAAGAAAGCACAGCCCCTACTTCTCTTTTTGATTCTAGTTTGCCCTTTAAAGATAGAAATATTGAGACTTACTCTGTATTAATCAAAAGTAATCCATTGTCATTTGGAGTTACCTACGTTAGATTTTGGGGCCATAGAATCATGCCTTCAGTTTGGATACACCTTCTCATCTCACAGAAATTACTACTTATTGCTTCAAAAAGGCAGCAAAAATACCTCTCGTTGTGACAGTGGCCCTCTTGGAGGACATAAAAACTGTCTGTGCATAAAACTGCTTAAACTTATTTGCCACAGATAAAACTACAACATTTTTATCCTTAGAGGGCCCACAGGCAACTTGTGCTTGAAAGGACTAAAATACAGAAGATCTTGACACAGTAGGTGACAAATAACAAACCAAGATATTTCAAAATTCTTCTCATTTCAGCTATTGTACATAGAAATCCACACACAATTCTATTTGAATTCTGCTGTTAATACATCCAGAGAAATATTAAACGGAACTGTGGGTGAATTTCTATTTGAATTCTGATGTTAATACATCCAGAGAAATATTAAACTCATTGAAAGCACTTTCAGTTTTTTTTCATTAAACCCACCAAGTTCGTGGGACAATTTGTTGTATATAAGCTGATGTGAATTTGTTCTTGCTAGTCAGAGGTAGCTACCAGGTTGAAAACCAGAACTTAGGAATGACAACTTCCCTTCAAAGTGACGTGCATGGGACTGTGCATTTAGAAAGAAAAACTAACATTTTATTATCTCTTAAAGCCCTAAAGGCAGAAAGAAAATGTTCAAGTAAGAAGCTTGAGTGTTTGCAGATTTCCATCTAACTAGAAATATATTTTCAGGCACTTAAAGCAATTAAATTATACATCTTGATAAACAAGCACAAATTAAGTGAAATTTTATACAACATTTAAATGAAACTCAGATCTTTCAAAGATTGTCTTAGGAGAACATGAAACATCAAACACTAACGATTTCTTATATTCTAAAAATTAAAGTAATGGTGTTCTCTCCTGGAAGCCAAGGGGAGATTGATTTTCAGGTTCAATTACAGCAAAGATGAACAAAAATACACAATGTCTATTCACTGCCATTTAAGTGAGCAGAGTTATGTAGTAGGAGACACCATCTCTGACATTCAGGAAGGAAGAACAATCAGAGAAAACCATTTCAAACACATCAAGGTGGTGATAACAACTACAAGTGGGAAGGGACAGCAAACTCCATGCTTCAGTCCTCACCACAGTCTCCTGCTAGAGCAGAGATCAAACCTTGACCTGCTATAGGTAAATTATTCCATAGTTCTGCACCCTATGGAAATCCTTATTCCTTGCTTGAAGCAACTACCAATGGTTATTGTCAGTCAGAAACTCCTGGTAGATAACTGACCATGTTCTTCTACATTATCACTTCGGTGGGGAAAGAATTTCAATCCAGAATGTTCATTGCATCTAAGGTATATGGAATTCTGCTGCTATCCTCCCTGTGACTGGACTTGATCCAGTGTAGGATGCCAGAGGGAGCTTTCACTGGGATTAAACCAGAGCATCCAGGACACTGCCTGCCATTGGCACTTACTCCTGTATGCATCCAGCTTGTCTTGAACACCTAACCAGGCTACTCAGTTAAAACCAACTGGGCTAAGGACCTGAGAGATGAGGCTGAAATCTGTAAGGGAGAACATCATGCAGGTCCAAGACACTTTGGCTCTGGTTTGATGATGAGCTAGCTTGAAACAAATTATGGTCCCATTAACACTATCTTACAGGTAGGATAAATTATGTAAGCGCACAGTCCTCCCATTTATTCTATAGCTAACGAGCACAAATGTATTATTTTCATAGAAATTGGGAGGAAAACAATAAAATCTCATCTGTAAGGGAGAACATCATGCAGGTCCAAGACACTTTGCTCTGGCTCTGGTTTGATGATGAGCTAACTTGAAACAAATTATGGTCCCATTAACTATCTTACAGGTAGGATAAATTATGTAAGCACACAGTCCTTCCATTTCTTCTATAGATAATGAGCACAAATGAATTATTTTCATAGAAATTGGGAGAAAAAAATAAAATCTCATTGCTACGCATGCTCAGCCAGCAAGTTGCCAAGCCTGTGACATCATCACTGGCAACATACAAGCTCCAGATTAAAAGTAGCCTGATGACATCACCCTTCCAGTTTCTATCTAACAGATGGTTTCTGTATATTGTGTAATTTTAGATCATTATTCATGGTTTTGGTCAGTATAATTCAGGAAGTGAAAAAACTGCCAAGAAAAATTGACCTGGAACTAGTTCAAAGGGACTAAATTATTTTATTGATTAGACTCCTTAGCTTTCATTTTCCAGCAGAGCCATCATGAATCATCGATACACAATAATATCTGAGTAATTTCTCTGTGAGCTGAATTAAGTGCTCCAAAACAAGGTAAGCTTTGAAGGATTAGGCCTTCAAGCTGTTTGAAAACAAGATAGCTAAGAAGATTTGCTGGGCAGTCCTGAAAGGAGGCCAGAAGCTATTTACTGAGGCAAGTGGTTTGTTTGAACTGGATTTTTATTTATTTTCATATTATACTTGTTGACTTCATATCCGCCTTCAGCTCAGCTCAAAGGCTTGGGAGAGGCATGTTTTGCACCAACGTGAACATGGGCCAGAAAGGAAGGACCTTCTGAGAGGCCTCATCAGGCACAGCCCCAGCGTTGAGATAAAGCACCACAAGCCTGCCAGAGGAAGGGGAATACACAGGAGGAAGAGGCTGAGGAAGGCTTTGCTACAAAGGTTTCCAGGGAGTGTAGCAATGTAGAAGCCTTCATGTAAGAAATAGAGAGAGGGCAGTGATGAGTGAAACTCTGCATCATTCCTCTGGTAGAAATACATGTCAGATGCACGTGTGGCACTGGGTTTAAGCATTGGAGCACACCGTGGCACCACATCTCCTTTCTGACTGATCCAATGTGCAGGATCCACCCTGAAACGAGCTCAGTCTTTGCTCCAACCAGAAAGGAGGATGAAAAGAGCAGTTGTGTTGGGCTGCTCCAACACCTCCAGCTTCAGGCAGCTAACTTCTGCCTCCAAGAAGGCACATGAGTAGGTATGGGGATATTAGGACACAGTTTCCATGCAGTAGTCCCCTAAACACATTTAATAATGTTTTAAATCCAGATTATCAGCACGTTAGTTCTAAAGCAGGACATGAGGATTTTAGGTGGGAAGAGAGAGTCCCAATTGCAATGCATTAATTGAAAGCAGCTCAACCCCTTTCTAATAATTAGTAATCAGATGCATTATTGCCTTAGATATTTATCAACACCAACAAAACACCTTACCCTGGCCAAGTATTTACAGTAACTGTGATTTTCATCTGCTGTCTCTGGTAAGATCATTCCAGCATTTGTTCTCCAGAAGAATCTTCAGTTTTAGGAGAATTTAACCCAAGAGTATCACAGAGAAGAAAAACAGTGAAATCTGTGCTAACCATTCAGGTCTTTGCTGTACCTCAGAAGAAAGTGCAGCAGCTTCTCTACAGGCATTTTCCTTCTTTTCCTGTTATGCTTCAAGAAAAGAGCATTAAGCTTTAATTATGTAAAATGCTGTCAGCCCAGGCTCAGCAGGCATGCAGCTTTAAGACAATCACTATTCCCAAATATTTCTGTACAGAAAACCTACTTGTGGAAAGAAGCACAACTTTTAAGTAAGTTCCAGATATTCCTATACAGAAGAACTTCATGATTTTCAGAATAAAGTTCTAGGGATTATTAGATACTTTACTAAATGTCCTCTTACCCAAATACTCTGGTTTGCCAAGTCTAAACATTTAGATATTGGGAAGATATTATAGTATAATTAAAATCTTTATGGGGAAAAAAATTTTTGCCTTGCTTTTCCAGTCCCTCAGAAATAAAATATGGCATTTAAACCCTGTGTCTTTCCATCCCAAAACATATGGTTTGACACCATTCTGTTTTGTGAGACTATTTTACAAGTTTGAGTTTTGTTCTAAGGTAAAATTAAAACAAATTTTAAAGCCTCGAGGTTGGCTGCGAAGTAGGAAGTGTTGTTATAATGCCAAATTTAACACCTAGTTTTTGTTACTTGAGTTTCAGGTGCTGAGGCTGCAAAAGCCAAGGAAAACTCATGGTTTTTTTAGAGGATTTTGAAAATTGGAGCCTCTTTTTGGTTCTTAATGCAGATACCCCGTGTTTGGCATACAGAGGATGTGCAACCTGGTGTTGGTGGGAGATGTCTGTGCTGTGGGCTGGGACCAGAAGGGTTGTGCAGAGAGCATTTTTTCTAGGTAGAGTGAAAGATTCTGCCATACATGCACAAAGAACATTATTCCTGACTGCAAGAACATGTCCTCCTCCAAAGCAAATACCTGCTAACTACCATCTTCATTTATTCCTTCATTTTATGCTTGTTTACCAACACTGAAGCCTACTGGGGAGTCAATTTTACAATTTTTTTTACAAGCTGATAACAGCCTTTTCTTAAAAGTGCTTTAGCAGAGATCATCATCCATGATAACTGCTCTGTACTCTCATTTCCAGTTAATAGCAGCCAAAGCTTGAATATTTTTTTCCATTTCAGAAAATCACAACATCCAAGAAAGCTCCATCACGAAGCTCGGTTGTGTCTACAATGGCAAAATGATTCAAAATGACCTGTATTAATCCAAGGGAAAGTTAAGCTATAAAATCTAACTTCAGATGATTTTATTATCCAAACTTTCATAAAGAGTAGTTATGACAGTTATAAACATACTCTGAGAAGATGCTCCTTCTATATGCATATATTCAGTAGGGGAAATATTGTAAAAATTCATCTCTTTTTTATGATCTTTAGAATTTTAATAAAACAAATTTATGATCTTTACTAAGTTACTGCTAACCATTTTTAGCCTTCTGGTTATTTGGGGATGTTTCCCAGCTGTTCCCAAATAGGAAAAAAAAAAAAAAACCCTTTCCTCCTCCCTGGCTTCAGTAGCCAAATGAAAATTATTGTGGTGGTCAAGATATAATTCTGTTTTCTTTCAAGGCTCACACATTAAGTACTTTCCTCAGGCATTTCCAGACTGGATAGCATCTCTTTCTGAACATCTCACTTCAGGAAGAGGGGGGGGAAAAAACCACTGACATTTTCCTTATCAGTTGTGTGAGGATCAGCTCAGAATTTTTGCAGTATTTAACACACCACACGGAGGAGACAGCATGGATTTGGAGGAGGCTGTCTACAGATAAGACATTTCCCTTGGCTGTGTTTGCCAAACCACGTAACATGCTGGTGACTATTTGTTTTATCCTGTTTCAACATGTTTTGTCTTCATTTTCATGCTCTTAAAGGAGAAAAATCATGCTTGAAAAATTAGAGGGCCTTATATAAACTTTTATATGTTCACATATTTGCTATTAACTAAATAATCTAGTTAAACAGTGGCCAGCTGGAATGAGGGAGACGATGTTGCAGAGCTGTCCAACAATGACCCTCGAGGACTGGAACAGAGATGTATTAGTTAAAGCCAGAAGGGAGCACTTTGTCTCCTAAATCCCTTGGAGTAAGTTGGTTTTTCTTGCCAGCCTGCAATTGATTGAGTCATCACAGGTCAGTGATGCCTGTGGATAAATATTTCCTTTGAAGACGTCAGGCTTTAAAAAACAGTCCAATAAATTCCCACACATTGGGCTGAGTCACATTAGCAGGACCTCAACAGCCACAGCTGGTGTGGAAGGAGTACTTGTGGGACCTGAGCTGACACCACCATTTGGAGACATACACAACATGCATCAGACTCGTGTTGTTTCCAAATTTTGTTCTCCTGAGGCATATGAAATTGGGCTTTTGTTGTGGGTTTTTTTCCCCCCCACCCTGGGCTTTGCCTGTCCCCATCTACCCTTTCCCAAGGAGTCCATGTCCATGCAAACCATACTTCAGTAACTGAAATATTCAAGATTTGCTGCTTCTGTTGTTCAGAAGGGTCAAAGGTGGAGGCCACCGACCTCCTAAATGGACTAAAACATGTATACTGGGAAGAAAATATGCTCTCCAATGCTCCAAAGATCTTCACCTTCAGCCACATCACGATGCCCAACGTAAGGATTTGGTTATATACTGTCAACTCAACATGCAGAATATTTTGTGCAGCGTTCCCAGTGAAAGTCTTCTGATCCCACTAAAAATATTACAATGACCAGGGAATGTAGAATACACTAATTCTGACTGAGGGAATATATTCCTGTGAAGGGAGTTGTCATTCATAGCTAGGGAGACAAAGTTTGGAAGATGATTCCTCCTTTAATTTCTCTAAATTAACCCCAAAATTCAATATCAAGGCTAGTTATAGAAAAGAAAAAATATGAAATGTTGTTTTCCTAGACCTATTTATTTTCCTTGTTAATGGATTAAAATAGTTCCCAGCTGTGCAAAGTTCTCATTATGTTCATTACTTATAATGCACCTCACAATGAGATGATTAATTCCACACACTTGCAGGCCCTTCATTGAATGCTGTTGATTAAGCAATTATGTTAATCCACTTGTGTTTGTTTTCTCACTGCTCTGATGATGGTTGGGACCAATTTCTTTGCTGAATTATTCCATGTACATGCTAGAAGTTTTATGAACGTTTGCAGAGACCAAATGTACCATTCACAAACAATGTGAAGGTGAAAATTGCAGATTATTTGTCTCTAGTGTATTTTGGATTGCTAAAAATAAGTGCTGGGCTTTATTTTGATTCCTCCTGTTTTGGGCCTACTCCTGGACAGAAAAAATTGGTTTTCTTTATATCTGCGTTGACACTGAAGTAGTAAATTTTGGGCCAGGTAGAAATGAATCCTCCCATTTTGTGTATCCTTGTATTGGTTGTATTCAGTAGCTGATTTATTTCCACAAGACTGGTAACAAAATGGTTTTGAGAAATATTGTATGGGTGGAACATGCAAGTAACCCAAATATGCCATTCAGACTTAGAAACCTGATGTTTGCTGGAGGAGTATGACAACCTCTCAACAAGATAAGCATCATGAAATAGACAATTATACTCCTTGTTTTAGATTTAGTCTTGAATTTGATGCAGCAGGTGATTAGAAAAAGGAAGGATACTCTCCTAGGTGAAAGTATTTTTGTCAGTAACAAAAATGGAAAGGGAAACACTGTGGTAGGAGAAATATGTAATAAATTTTAACAGTCTTTGCTCAGCTTAGTCAGATGGAGCAGTGGTTCTTGAAGTATATTTGTCTGTTACCTACAAAGACACGTGATGGAAACGTTTCCAAGAAGCCAGAAACATCCTGCCCTGTTCAATCTGCTCAGCTCTCTGGGTGTCCGAGGAACCAGCAGCCATCATTTGTCCTCGCTGCCGTTTACCGTTCCGCCAGCTTAGCCAGCCCCAGGGCCAGCTCCACGGGAAGGGAAGGAAAGACAGACCCCAGTTCTACCTCAGCAGACTAAACAGTAACCCCACAGCAGTGCCCACCTTGAGTTTGGCCAAATCCTTGGCAGATCTCATGAATAAAAGACACATGAAAAATGCTAACAGGCTTCCCGCCCATCGGAGGAGCCAAAACCAGAATGCAAAACATTAACACGAGCCAAACCTGCACAAAACTACCTATCCCAAAAGACCTCTGATAACTTTTGAGTTCCCTATTTGGAAAATAAATATGATAAGGCAGCAGCTTATAGATGCAAAGCAGGCAGATTTAGTGATATCCTCCTCTAAGGCTTCCTATCCTTGCCATTCTTCTCCTTAGCTTTTGTATCTCAATGCGTAATCATAAGAGCTCCACCAATATTTTCTGAATATAGACCATCAATGACCACAGCTTTTATTTTGGGAGGTCCATTTCCGTAGCAACAGCTCATAAAAGACACTAAATAAAGCTTAGATCTTTGCAGCTCAGGTTGATATGTTATATATTGGTCACTGCAGCGTGCTGACGGCTTTCCTGCAATGTGGCCTGTGTCTTTTTTATTATGTACATTCGTGGTGAGTGTTGGGGAGATTGATCCCATTCTGGTCTCCAGATTTTAAAACAGATGTGTGGGAAAAAACAAAACAAAACAAAACTGCAAAGGGTGCAGGAAAGACAAGCAAGAAAAAAATCCAGATTCTGAGAAAAGGCTTTTCAGGGAGACCTGTGTAGGTTTGTCAGAGGACTGTAAAGTAGCATGATAACATTGTGAAAATAACTTCACAAAAGGAAAGCACCAGTTGCTGAATAAGCCTAAATCTAGTCGGGAAAGATTAGTGTGATTAGCAAAGGGAACTACTATAGAAGCAGTAAGTTTAAGGTCTAACTGTCTTCAGGTTAAGAGAAGATGCCTTTCTAGTAGTGATGTTCTAGCTAGACAGAGATTATTGGTCTTGGCAGGAGACAACAGGGTGAAATTCAATCTTCTTGGCATCAAACTACAAAAACCAGGTATTGCCTTCTAGATTGAAATTGTATTCATCTGTCAAGAAAGTGGCACTGAGATTGGGGTGGGGGTTAGTTAAAAACTAGCCTTCTTTCCATATAAATGCACTGAGAGGAAACACTTCTTCATAAACACTCCTGTTGGGAGTTAAAAAATATCAAATAAAGCCTGAAGAACATTTGGCAGTCATAGGAAAATCTTTAATGTTACTCTAATGAATACTTTTCTTTGTTTTGTTTTTTTTTCAGTTCCTCCAGAAAACAGCATTATCTGGTCTTTTCTAGTAGCATCATAACTTAAAAGCAAATCACAGAACAGAATCAGTTCTCTGGCACTCAGCCCCTTGATTCCTTTCATCTTTCTCCTCCCCACTATGAAATGAGGGTACTGTAGTTTCAATTATGTTGGGTTTTTTTTTTTACAACAGTTTAAAGGAACTGAAGGCACCTAGTGCTTTACAAGGTAGTTAAGTACAGTGTGGAATTTGCTCTTAATATTCATGCACATGTTTTATGAATTTCCATATTTGAGTTTAAGCCTGAATTTTAAAGCTAGCCTTGTTTTAACTCATTTCTGTCTTAAACTCAATACCAGTTTCTATGTTCTCCTATTTTGGGAAACCTGAGTTGAATTGCTTAGCAGAGGAGAAAATAGATCAGAATTCTGGTTTTTTTTCCTCCCTAAAAGCTGTGCTAAAATTGTGTGGCCAGCTGTTACTCCAAGACCAAACTCCCATCAAGTCCAGCAGAAGGAGATTGCCATAATGTAACATTAGAAATCACAAAAAAATCCCAATGGGCATAAGAAGGTGTTGAAGGGGGGGGGGGGGGGTTGAGAAGAGAGCAT
>NW_008604697.1:18132-25488 GCF_000691845.1 Merops nubicus
GACATGAAAAGGCTTTTTTGCAGCTGGTTCCTTTCTCCTATCAACTGTACAAAGGCAGGCAAGGGAGAGGGTGGGAGGCAGAGGAGTGAGGCTGGATTATGAAAGGGCCACGCTCTTCATCCACGTTCAGGAAAGCAGGGAGACAAAAGGCACACAGCAGCAGCCACATGGCAAGGGGGCTTCAGAAAACAGCCCGCTTCCTCTGTTGTTTCCTCAGAAGCCCAGGATCCATCACTTCGTTTGTTTTTCCAAGGAAATAATTAAAGATGTGGATAAAAAAAAAAAAATTAACAAAAAACTGACCCTTCCTTTTTTTTCCCTCTTCCTCTTCTTTTTTTCTGCCTGCCCACTTTAAGGGAAATCGTTTTCATACCCCCCTTCCTCTCTCCATAGAGAAGGACAGCCCTGACACTGGAGCAGAGATTGGTTTACATCCCAGTAGAAGGGAATACTGAAGGAAACCTTTGGCAGCATTATGGATTGAAGTGCAAGGAGATGGTTTTATCAGGAAGCTTCAAGGCTATTATTGTCCAAATAAACACTCGCTTTGCCAGACATGATCTACAGCTGCTGCACAGAGACCCTTGAATTTCATCTGAATTTCAATCTCTGTCCTTTTTGCTTTTCCTACTTCACTCTTTTCAGACCTGAATAGCCTACTGTACTGGATTACTTCATTTTTTCCATCTTAATAGGTTTCACTAGGCTCCGACTCCTGACTTCCTGCCCACGACTCTAGTCCCTACTTCAGCTAGATTTAGGAAGCTTTAACACGTTTTGGGTTTTTGCTTTTTTTCCAGTTGCTGGAGGACAGGATGCTCCCCCAGGCTTTGCTATCGTGATGCAGCATTTCCCTGCTGACCAGAGCAGTCCTCTCTCAGCAGAGACCCATCCCAAACACACATCTCCTGACACGCCTCAGAGGCAGACAAATGGCTTAAATAAGAAGCAGCTGAGCCAAAACTTTCCAAGAAAGTTCTTAAATCCTTATCATTTTCCATCCATTTTCCTATACCCGTGCTGTTCTCTGCTCTCACAAACAGACCCACAAGTGACAAAGTACAGGAGATGTACTACAGCATCACTACAACATCACTACAACATCAATTAAAAAAAACCCTGAGCAAAACAGTTTCACTAAAAGACCATTTCTGAGCACTTTCAAGCACAGAACTACAAAAGGAGAACAGAAAGAGAATAGCAGGAACAATTGTGTTGGTTTTTTCCTAGAAAAAGCATTTCAGAAAAAAATCATACCAGCAAATTGACCACTTCATAGAATACCACAAAAAATCAACTTCAGCTTTCTCCTTTTCATTCTTTGTTCCTTCTCTGACTGCCTTTTTCTCTCACTCTTGGTTGAGAAGCTTTCTGAGGTTTAAGCAACCAAACCACACTCGTGGTTTCAGACACTTCAACATGAAACATCCTCACTGCTGAGGCCACTGAAAATCTGAATATTTCAATATCTTCATAGTGAATTTAATCCAGCACCTACCTTTCACACTGGAGTACAAAAAGCTGCCAGGGACAAACTCCTTCCAAGCTTGCTTGGGCTGATTCCTTGACTTGACCATGGTGCAGAGCAGGGACTTCACTGCAAGCACTTCTCCAAGGAGGCAAAGCCAGGCAGAGCCCTGGAGCAGGGTTATATTGGGGCTGCCTTGCTCACACCTGGGTGCTGAGCCCCACACGCTCCTCTGGCCCTGAAACAGCTTCAGCTGTGACCAGTCTGGTCACTGACTGGTTTGGCCCAGGAGTAAAATACCCTGAGATTTGCTTATAGCATTGATATTCTAATTAACTTCTTTAATTGCATTATTTTGGGCAGACACGTGAGCTGTTTTCTGTAATAAACACACAAAAAGCAGCCTTCCAATAAGGAGAATCTTCCTTTGAACCTCCTAAGAGTTAGACCAGTAATAGCAAACACGTTGATACCTTAAATGCACTATTAATGCTGTTCTAAAGTCATTAATACCCTCATAATCATTAGAGATGCAGGAAAAGGTCTGGCAAATTGAGCTCACGAATTTGAATCCCTGTCACAAATTCAGATATACTTGCTTCTACTATTTAATCATAAGAGCTACCAAGCTTGGACTGCAAATCTTGTATCCCTAGTCCAGGAGTCCTGAACTTTGTCCTCAAACTCCACATCTCTTTTTCCTCTGGGTACTAACCTGGGAGTTTTCCTTCTCCCACCAGGAGGGTTCAGATCTGTGGCCTTGCTAGAGAATTAGGACAAAGAAGAGCTAAACCACTAAGTTCAAGATATTCCCTGCTTACTTTTGTTTAGAGAATAGGGAACTCACCCATTTCTGCCCAGCATTCTCAGTACAACCTTGTCCCTCATTCCTCTGCAAACCCCCAGAGATGGGATATTTTATGTACTGGTTATTGCAGGTGACATTTTGGAGAGCAACTGGATGGCTTACAGCAAACAGCCCAAGCTTTGAAAGAGAATTGGACTTTATCCAGTACTTTGGTTTGTCCACATGCAGCTGAAGAGTTAAGAAGCTGGGTTTTCTTCCAGCCATTATCCTTTTTTTTCTGAGTTTTGTGAAGGCAGGTTTTTTATCCCCATTACATGCTGGCATCAGTGGTTTCTGTAGCTCTCCCATTTGGGTGCAGATAGGGATTTTGTGTGGGAATAGCCATTGAGGCATCCTCAGATGCTCACAGTCTGGCTGTGTGCTCTGCTGCAGGGTGCAGTCAGCTCTGGGCCTGCTGAGCATTTGGGTTGTCTTTGGGTTTTTATGCCTGAAAAGCAAGACTTCATAAGTTTTTGCCTTTCAAGCCTTCATCTTTAAGTTCCCCACTTTCCACCACCTACTCAAAAACTGAATGCAACATTTCTAAACCACTTCAACTTGATATACCCCATTTAGCTTGCAAAAATCTAAAGAAGCCTTTCACAGTTCTCCTGGTGATGGGCATCAGCACTAAATGTAGCATGGGGGAGCCCCTGGCTTTGAATTTCCTTGGGGCATAGGCAAGCTGTGTTGTTCCTACACCTTGATGAAATGATGAGACAAGAAGGAACCTTGTCTAACTTAGCCGACTTTGGGTCTGGGCTTCAAAAGCTGCTGTCAGCCAGGAAGGGGTAGATTTTTAAACCATTAAAATTTTCTCCTTGATTGGTCTGGAAAAATAGAGAGCCCTCCTTTCATGCTAGCAAATGCAATATACATATGCAAAATAAATACGAGTTTAGCTTCTTTCTACACTGCACTATACTACAAATAAACAGACCTGTCCTTCAGAGACACGCCAGCAGGATGCCTCCAAATGTGCCACGACTTCCAGAACTGTAGGACAGTTGTTACACTCCTTGATTATGTCGTCAGCAGCCACGAAATTGAAGTAATTACAGGCTTAACACATGCCTGGGGATGAACCATGGTCCTACAGATATGATGATAAAGCTCCCAGGATTTTTTATTGATGTGACTAGTTCCATTTTAAAATAAAAAAATACTCCTGAGATGCAACTATGTGTATATGGCTTTTATGTCACCTCCTGAGAGGTCAGTTTTCAGTCTTCTATTAAAAATAAGAATTTAGAGCTCTGCAAGAAAAGATAAATACATCTAAATCAACTTCCAAACAGAAATGCTGTAGTTTGTGGGGGTTTTGTTTGTGTGTTTCATTTTTGGGGTTTTTTTTTAGGTCCTTCCATTGGGATGTCATAAGTCATTAGTCATTGCTTGGTTTTTGGCAAGAACCTATACTAGGTTGCTCCTGATTATATTAATTATTTCCATAAACTCTTGGTTTCTAATAGAATCATGGAACAGCCTGAAAAAGTTTGCATTCCTAGTATAGTTTCTCAATTTCTTGGAAATCATCTCAGTGTAGTGCTGAAATAGGTTCCACTTTTACTCTTTTGAACATTATTTAGGTAAATAGTCTCATCACTACATCTTTTATTGTATCATCCTGACTTTTTCTCACTCCTTTTTGGGAGCACTACCAGTTTGAAAGCACCAGATCTGACCTGAAACCAACAGTACACTCCATCTGATAACGACTCTCCCTGTACCTGTGTGGTCTGATGTCAGAGAAATGGCTTGGAAATGGGAAATCAGATGAAATTACACGATTCTTATCTTTTTCCCCCTATAGAGGGCATGAGCTGCTGATTTTGAAGTTGCTTGAAGTGAAGGGAAGCTGGAAACAAAGATTTTTCACTAAGTTTTAAGGACTTGTAGCAGATATTAGCAAGGGGCCCTAACAGTTATTAGCTATGCAAGGCTATTGTTTATTTTTAGACAGGAACTAAAGGAGAAAGTATCTATGCTTATTTTTCTTTACTTAGCTAAAGAAATTGTATAGCTTTCTGAAAGGGTTAAATAATTTCCTCCTTTCCTGCACTCCTAAGGCTTTCCTTGCCTGTGTGTGTGTGTGTGTGTGTGTGCGTGAGGTTCCCCCCTAACCACAGCTCTGTTTTCCAAAAGGAAATTAAAATGAAATACATCAGGCATGCTGGGACTTCACACTTCAGAGACTTATAAAGCAATATGGCCTGGTTAAATTGATTGTCACTTTAACGACCCACAGCTACTCTTCAGGAAGGGAGCTTAAGGTTTTACTGTTCTTAATGGGACAATATCTCTCTTCTGATGACTTAATTTGGGTTGTGGTGAAACTCCTATTAAAAGCAAGGCCATTAGTATCTCATTAAAAATGCCTGTGATGTCAGGGGTAGTAACAGTGTGTTGCCTGCCAATCTGCAAGAAAATCATCCTCTGCCCATGGGGATGTGCCACAGTAGGATGGGGCAAAGCTCCTGAAGAATTCTCTCTACTCCTCAGCCCTGAGCCCCTTTGTCTCATGCCCATTTCACCAGTGCTCATCTCTGGAGCTCTCATCCCTCCTGGAATGCAGAACGAGGGAGTTATGACATCAGACAAGAAGTTGTGTTTCCAGAGTTTATCTTGAAAATCAGGAGGCTCTTCTTGAGTAAAAGGGAAACTCTTCTCATGAGCTTAGCAGATGAAATGATTTATTTCTCCACCACAAGAAAAAAAAGAAATCAGGGAAATGGCAAAAAAGCCAGTGTGTGGGTTTGATGATCAGGTTCCAAAGGACTCTGGCACCAAAATACCAACCAGTAACAGGAGCCTGAAGCAAGCTGGGAGACCAGGGCTCCCAACTGCCATCCAGGTACCCTAGAAATATTATTTCCTAAAGTTCCCACCTTATTCCTAGCAAAATGAGGGAAAAAAAACCCAGCAAAACAACAAAACAATGAAACCAAAAACAAAAACCAAATCCAAAACAAAACAATGGGCTGAAAAATGATCTCACTGAGTTACCTGCAATGCTGCAGGATCAGAATTGCATATTAAAATTCAATTAATAAAATACCTCTCAAAGGAACTTGAAGCGAGCATTTGCTGTGCCTTAACACAAGGCATTTGCTCCTTTAAGACTCATTTCTGCTGTTATTAAGTCTAACTTTTGGGCTGAAACTCATGTTCAGTACAGGATCAATTAGAAATCTCCCCTTTTCATAATAATACCTACAATTTTTTATTATTAGATACAGCTATTAGTCATCATCAAACTTGCATTTCCAGAATGTCAATCTATCAAACCACATCCGAATAAGAACATTGGAAAAAGATGTTTTCAAATTTGAGAAGCAAAGGCTTTAAGTGATAATTTGTGAGTTGGACGAGGGGTAATATATTGACAGAGAAAGGCTGCAATATTGGGAGCTTTATTATCCTAAAGTCTCATTTCGAGGTTTGGGAACTCAGCTCTAGTTTATGAGTACAGGGCAGAGGGTAGCTAGTTATAAAACTGCATTAATATAAATCATAGTTATTACAGAAATCAAAAGCAGGTTATGTTTAAGGTATTTCTAAGCCTCCAGCTTTAGAGAAATAGGAAATGACAAATATATATATATAAATATACACGGGAATCCCAGAAGAAAAATACAATGTCCACCTAAGTGTCATGAAAGGATGTTGGAGACACATTGATAGGCTGCAAAAGGGAGATTTCTGTGGCAAAGGCATTGGAAAGGAAGCTCAGGGTCTCGTGCTGCTTCATTTTCCTGCTCATTCCCCTCTCCTCTTCCTGGATAATCCACAAAGAAATCGAATTCCCAAGAGGTTGTTACCAGCCCAGTGCTGGAGTACAATGGTGTTTATGGAGTTTTGCCCTTGCCAGGGAGTCCTGCAGTGGAAATCTCAGCCCTCTGTGTATGGCCTGCCAGCAAAATGAGATGAAGGTTGACCAGACAAACCTCTTAGAATAATGGGATAAGTGGAAAGGATTTATCCAAACAGGAAACATTCATTTTCCACTTGTGTGGCTGCTCCTGTCCATTACTTACACACTCCAGAGTGTCTTTACCATCAGTTCTGAAGCTTCCAGCTCTCCTCTGCTCAAATCCTGCTCTCGGTGTCATTTCTGGGCAGATACTGTTATCTCTTTTTCCACCACTTGCCTCAGGAAAGATCTTTAATGTGCCTTCTGGCAAACGTGTGTTTGGAGCAGGGAAGTTGGGATTCAGCATGGGTTTGGGGGAATAAAAATCAGAACTAGCCTTCAGGACTTCAACACTTGCAATATTGTGTATCTGGAGTTGGCAGCATATTTATGTGATTATGACCAGACTTACATATACATTATGCTTAGAAGTGTGTATATAGACATGGTTCTGTGTGGGAGCATATTTCCTTTTCTCCCTGCTGAAATCAGCAAAAAAAAACCCCATCAGTATCATCTTTTACCTGAAAGAAAATGTCTCATGGCAGAGAAGGAAATGTCAAAGTTTAAAAGTGTGACAGAAATATAAGAAAACACAAACCTAGAAGGTGAATCAGAATTATGGTGTTTTTTTACTTACTCAAATCAGACAACCAACCAACTTCTGAAGACCACCACACAAAGTGACAGGATTCATCCTCATGACTTTGGAACGTTCTTATAGTCAAATGTTGGATTTGAATCTGAAACTTATGGTAGTCCCTAGTTGTGTAGCCCCTTAATTTTTAGTTCTAGGCAGGTAAGGTGCTGTAATCAGTTTGCTCAGAGTCTGGTCTGAAAGTCTGAGCCAATGGTGCTGCAGAGACAATGTTCTCTGAAGTCTTCATTGAATTCTGAAGATGTTCTGTCTTTAGACTGCAGGGGAATAGCAAATAAAGAAGAGCTGAGAGATATCAGAGATAAAAGGGATGGTTCTCCACGGGGCATCAGCCCTTGCTATAATCTGCCCTCTCTCTTCCCCTTCAAGAAGGAGAAGAAAAATAGAATACATTAAAAAATGCTACTCCCCAGTCTACATTATTGCAGAAAAAGTAATTAAAATCCTAGCTGCTGACTGTTTCCCCCGGG
>NW_008604697.1:25510-119267 GCF_000691845.1 Merops nubicus
TGGGATCAAATTTTTACTGGAAACGAAAAGGAAAGGTGGTTGAACTGTGGAAACATTTACCAGCTGCAGGTATAATACTGTGTCTGTTGTCAGAGTGAACATTTCATTGGTTTATTTCTGGAGGATTATTTAGAGGGTTGTGGTCTTACGTCCAGGTCTCAAGAAAAAAAAAAATATAGCCTATGAGGTGTGCCTTCTTTCTGCAGAATAGTGATTTGTTATGTGTTTGTCTGAGTTAAATATAGCAGCCAGTCATTCTGCACAGCCCGATATTTTATCCTGCTAACTTTTAAAAAAGAAAAAAAAAAAGAAAGAAAAAATAAAAGAAGAAATTCTTCTTTGGCTAGATGAATAAGTCAGCAGAAAAGCCACAGCTCCTAGGTTGGTTTCCAGGCCAGTTCAGGTGCTTAGAGTTGTAAAATGCAATCACCAGTCAATATGACCAGCCAGTTTCAGCTGTATTTTGATGCTCTCTGTTGACTGTTTTCTTGCCAGTGGTGATTCCAGCTCTGGTGAGGTGCCCAGCTTCACAAGTGACCTGTGCTACCTCCTGGTGACACCTCTTGGGTTCAGTGGCTTGAACACAGAAGTTGTCCCAGGGCAGCTGACAGCTCCAGTTAGTGTCTGGCAGCAATGAATACCAGATGCCATGGGGATCTGGCATTGATCATGTTGATAATATTGATATATTATCATGTAAAAGCAGCACAAGCACAGGGTGAAAATTTGCCAGCATGGTCATTATCTGGACCTCTGAGGTGGATTCTGTGTGGAACTGGTCTGTGTCTCCGAGGTGACCTAACAGGCACCACAGAGAGGAATTAAATCTTTAAGGGAAAAAAATAGTTGTGTGTCTTTGAACCCTCTTGGATTTCCTGAGTGGGAGGAGAAAAAAGGAGATGACCCAACTAATCTTTCCTTGTCCTGTCAGGAGGTCTGGTGTCACACCACTGGTGCTGCTGCTGGAGACTGGTGGTTGTGGGCATCCTGAAGATCTGGTCAGGGTGAAAGAAATAAGATCAGTGTTATACCACATTGGTAACTGAACGCGTTTTGAGGATGAAGCAACTTACCAAGTCGTGTAGATGGTGCTTTCTAGATCTCTGAAAAATCTGGGGTGTTTCCTTAGATACCTTCAGTGTTGCTCTTGAGCACAGATTCAGGTTTCTATAGCTAGGAGTGGTCGCTGCTGCTGCAGGAGGCTTCAGGTGGGATTACAGCTTCACTGGGAAATACCAACCTAAGAGCAGTATCTCTGACTGACATCCAGCAGAGATATTTATTTTTCCTCAACACGCTGTATTTGGCTCCCAGCCAGGGCTCAGCCTTTTCCCTGCACTCCCTGGCTTTTCCTGGAGGTGCCCACTTTCCTTGACTGCCTGCATTCAGAGCTCTGGCTCCAGCAGCCCAGAGCCAAGCACATCTCTGGGCACAGAGTGGCCTGCCATTCATTTCACCTCATTTTGCTTGAGGAACAAGATTTTGTATCATTTCATACCCTCCCTGTGCAGCACATACTGCCATACTGAGGTTTCTTAAATAAAATTTCTACTCTCATCCTTTACATTCTTATTACAGTCTGTAATGAGATAAAGACACAGAAAAATGCTGCAGACTTTGGTCACAAGACCATTTACTTAAGCTAGCTGAGTTACACATTTTGGTTTAATAATTACAACCCTTTTCTCTTGCATTAATTTAGCAAACCCTACTATTTTCTCCCACTGAAACCTAGAAGAGTATTTGCACAGCTCAGTGCTCCTCAGTCTAAACACTGATATGATACTTTAATAATGGGAATCAGTGCAAATGAATATTGAATATTTTTTTCCAATGATCTTTGAATCAGGACTATGCAAAAAAAGGCAACGAGATGTTGGCTCTAGGTTGGAAGGAATGAGGAACAGAAATGGTTCCCACCTTTAAGGAGCAGAAATGTACCTCAGCTAATTTCTGTAAGGTGGGAATGATACTGAATGGGGGAATATGGGAGTCTAAAATCTCTTCTTATAGAAATAGATTTTTATCTCTATAAAGACAAAATACAATCAAGAGAGATTTTGGGCAGAACTGGCACCTCCTGTGGAGAGCTGAAGGTGAATGTGCTATTTCCTCTGTTACCTGTCTAGGGCATCACACCACACAGAAAGATAGACAGCATTTAGGATAGGAGAGAGGCAATGCTGAACCCAAGAGGACCTCCAGAAACAGCTTCTCTGGATACAGGTAACCTTGAGCAATCAGACAGACCCCACCAACACCCCTGAACCCCTTGTTGGTACTGTCAGCTTGGTGCAGATGTTATTGTCTCATAGCTGAGATAAAAGAATTTCCTAGAATCATAGAACCATTTTGGTTGGAAGAGACCTTGAAGATCATCAAGTCCAACCATTAAAAGCTTGGTTAAATTTGGTTCTGTTTGTTGAAGTTCTCTGGAATAAGGAGGGTAAGAGTTTCATGGCATCTCTGCAGTTTTCCTTCTGGTTCCAGACAGATGTGGCAATGGAAAAGAAACAGGGAAGAGGGGGCTGGAAAAAAGTTATCTGAACATGGGCTGTTAGGTGTGATTTATACACTGGTTTTGTTGTTTTCCCTATTTAGATCAAGAAGGGCCCCATTATGGGCCTGGTGTTGTTTAGGATAATGATATTCTGGCTACCCAAGTCGAGCTAGAGTGAGTAAGCTTTTCTATCTTTATCATTTATGACTTAAAGTTCTGCTGGATCACTGGATCTCCTGCTTCATCCAGGGGAAAATACCATAAGTAGGAACATACTTTGGTTTGCAGTTTATTTTTCTCTGCTTTCCCTTCCCCAATTCAAACAAACCAACATTTTCTTTGATTGGGGCTACTAAATCCAAGGATGGTATTTCTCTGGAGTCTCCCTGCTACTCCTGGTGGGTTGGATGTGGGTTGTTACAATAAACATAACGAGATGCTGGAAATACCTGGAGTGATACCAAGTTGTGGGCTACTTATTTCTTCATCAGGCTTGTTAAACAAACAAAGTATTGAGGCTGAAAAGTGAAAATTTAATTATCTGTTCATTTTGAAAGCTGCTATTGAATCATGAACTGTGAAAATGGAGGAAAAAAGGCTTACAATTTAATTTTTAAATGTAGTCTATTAGTTTTGGAAAAAGAATCTACTGATGTGGCTTGAAGGTAGCAGTGTGTGAATCAAGAGATATCTTGGCTTAATGCTATTCTAAATTCTAGATTCCAAGATGTAATTATGGTCACTTTGCCCTTTTACTTGCTGGTAATTTTCCATGGGTTATGTCTTGTTCCATTTGGGAAATGCCTTTGTTGTTGAGGGTAATCCATGCCTTGAATTCCACATGATGGACTGCAACCCTGTAGAAGACCTTTATGTACTCATCACTGGAACTCATGATGGTGTTTAAAAGAGAGGATTTAAGCCTTTTGATTGCCTGTGCTGATGCTAATAGTCACGACTTGCTAGTGGTGAAACTGTTTAAAAATTAAAGTCGAAGTATCTTATAGAGATAAAACTTTTTGTTGCTGTTGTTTGGCTTTTACTGAGTCTGTAAAGCTGATGAGGTCGTTCCTGAATCTCTTAACCAGGAAGAAGACACACAGACACACATTTACATGCTGTTTCATGTGCTTCTTGCAAATAATAATCCCATATAAGCATGATCATCTGATAGCAGGTACCATAATAATAGTGGTTTACATTAAGTGACTGATATATATTCATTTATATGGGGTTTTTTAAACTTTAGATTATCAGTCCAACTTTTAGATGACAACATGCATAAAACATATAGAGCAGACAGCAAATTAGTGCCTTGTTTCTTTCTTAGAGTGCCAAGTCCAGAATTAATGGATGAAACGTGTGAATTTAATATTTCAGAACAATTTCTCCATTGCCTCTCACTAGCAGCTGATCACAAGAAGAGATTTTTTCAACTCAGCTCGTACTCAGGATAGGTCAGAAGCTCATTTTGGCAAGAAGAGCAAGAAGTTTGCACCTTGGGATGCTTCTTCTCTGGTGCAGTCTCATCAATATCACCAACTCCTCCAGACAGGGCTGCACCCAGTAGTATCTCCCCAAGTCCCTCCCTCAGCTAGTTCCCTGATGTTTACTGACTGTTGGGTTGGGTGTCCAGTTTGTGCATCAAAATTGATCACTTATTGGCTGTAAAATACAATCTGTCTTGACAAGGCATCAGTGGGGTGGCTAAACCTGCAGAAATGCTCCTGGGTTTTATTCTCCTCTGCAAAAACGGAATGATTTGGGGAGGAGAGGAAAATGCTTCATATTTGGGAGGTTTTTTTCCCCCTCTTCTGTGGTAAGCATTGAAATTTATATATGTATATGCATGCACACACATATACATAAACAAACAAATATATATTGGGTTTGCCCAGCTCTTAAAAATGTTCTGCATCTGGTGCACAAAGCCACATTTACCACGAGCTGGAGAGAAAACATATTAATATGAAATCAAATATTTGGCTTGTTGAATGCAAGATGTAATTACATTCACTTGAATGCACTTACACCCGGGGAAGAAACCAAACTTATGGGAAAAAAATAATTTTCAAAGGTGTTTTCATGTCTATCCTGGGAGAGAGAAAAAGTGTAGGGGGGGGACTTTGCTCTAAATATAATAATCTGCTTCTTTTTAAAAGATATAGCTGAATTTTTTCATGCCACAGCTCAAATCCTATAATTATAAAGTAGCCTTTGCAAAGAAGTTTTTCACCTAATTGGTACACGTTGGGTTCATGGAGCAGCTTTTCCACTAAGGATTTAAAAAAAAAAAAACACATCCAAAAATAGAGGACTAAAGATTTTGGCTGCTCTCTGATCCCTCACAGACCCCACCTCTTGACTTGTATTTCTTCCTAAGCAATTTTCCCTGCTCTCCAGAAGGTAAGATGAACCTTGCTGAGGACAGGGGGGTGGTTCTGCTCTGGGAGAGCTGGACCTGGGACACGTAGGATGCAGGGATGTGTGGGGTAGGAGCTGCTACAATGCAGAGCCACCAAATGGGGAGAACTGACCTCAGTCAAAAGGCATATGGAAAAAATCCAGTCCTGAATAAATTTGGTAAAAAAAAAAAAGTAATTAATGTTTTGGGTTTTTTTTCTGGGAGTCCAGCCTAAAAAAAACCTGCTTAGGCATATGCTTTAGTATAAGCAGGCTTTAGTTTGTTTAATATTGATAGAGTTTCTCAAAACTTTCCAAAACCTAAGCACATGCTTAATTACTTTGCTGGACTGAAGCCTGAGATAGGTGAGATGAAAGATGCCAGTGAAAGCAGATATTTGCCTTTCTAGGTGGATGATTCAGCCCCTACCACTTTCCCTTAAACCTCACTATTTCAGTCTGATTTCTGGCTGTCTTCATCTTTGATATCAACCAGAAGCAGGGAAGGGTTTTATTTTCAAACAGTTCTGGCCAAGTTTTGCCACCTTAAAAGCTACAACTGCATCCTTAATGTAACCTTGTTTAAAGCAAAGGAGATTTTAATCAGGTCTAAATTTGTCCCTGAAGATTCAGAGAAGTTTCAAACAAGCTGTAGAGAGGGTAGAACTCAATCTTTTGCAAAATGGAGAAAAAAAAACTATGATTTTTTTCTTTTTTCATCTACTTCTAACCTAAATAAATGACTGGACTTCAAGAATTACCCTGTTACTGTTTGCATGCCTGATGAGCCATGGTGGAAGCTCCAGGGTTCCAACAGAAGAAGAAATAGTGCCTGGAAGTTGTCAGTGATTTTTAACTTCTTTTGGTTTACAGTAAAAGCACTTAAAACAAGTCCTAAAACAAGTCCTAAACCCAACGAGACTGTCTCTCTATACACACAACGTTTCAACGTTGTTTTTCTAAGCCTGTATAATATTTGCAAAGACATCAGAATAAAAATTTGGATTATTTTCACTTGTGGGTGACCACTGATGGACAATTAACCAGCTCCAAGGCTTGAAAAGGTTGCTTGTCTAATTACAGGAGAGCCAGAGGAACCTCAGTGCCAACGTTCACTCTCCTCTTGTGTCCTTAGTCACAAAGCAACGAGCTCAAAACTTCTCTGGACTCATCCCCTTCTCCAAAAAGGGACTCTTATCCCTGCCCAGGGATGGAGATAGCATCTTTACAGCTATTTTTATGGCTTTATGACCTCAAGGCACATCTTTTTTTTCCAGTATTTCAAGGGGATAAGGGAGATGAAGCCTGGGTGAAGCTAAAGACTGACAGCTGGTAGATTTATTCCTTCTCTCTTTTAGTTTGTGGAAGTTATTTTCAGGGGCAATTCTGAATTTGGGGGGTAAAAGGGAAATTCTCTGTTTTTATGGGTTCAAGTAGAAACACACTGAAGTTTGGTGTAATAGCTGTAAACTTAGCTTATTTTTAAATTGATATTGGAGTGAGATTTTAACGGAGCCGAATCAAAGCTCATCCCACCTTGCCCCCAGTCATTCAGTTCTCCAAATGAGAAGCTGGCAAGGAAAACTTTGAATCCTGCTTTCCAAATAAGCATAAAAATGAAAAGAAACCCTGAAACTTTCCAGGCTCCCTGGAAATCAGTTCCAGTCTCGGAACAGTCCTGCTCTGGACACCAGTGATCAGGGCTCAGGTCCCCACTGAGTTTCACACATCTGGGAAGGAGCTGGAATAGTCAATGTTTGACTCTGCCTTGAGGATTTCTTTCTGCTGTACCAGTTTGTACCTTAGGATTGCAAGCTCCATGTCCCCAGGGTGCTCCTGAGCTTGCTGGGTCACTCAGAGGTGTTGCACTGATGACTGGCCAGTGATCCCATCACATCATGAGGCTCAACAACCACAGGAGCTCCAGGTTTCTATTCATACAAATAAAATTGCCCAAGTGGGACCTAGAGGAGGAAGACTTTAGTCTTGACATGTCATTCACCTGCAGGCTCTTGGTGCTAAAATAAGCCACAGCCATATTTTGTTTGCTTGTTTTTCCCTGTGTTTTTTCCCCCTTTGGCAGTTCAAGTGCTGAAGGTGGTTCCCTTCACTTGCCAGTGTTTGCTAAGCTCAGTCCCCTCTTGCAATTTCTATTCTCTGTTTTCTTTGCATCCTGTTGCTTTTGATATTGAGCCAATCCCTGCTAAAGCACCAGGAGTCTCCTGCCTGCTCCTACTGAGCTGGCCCTGCTGCATCCATGTGATGATCCAGCCCTTGGTCTTGTAGTCTGCCCAGGTTTTATTTTAAAACAGAGCTCTCTGAGACAGCACTGGAAAATACCAAAATCCCATGGAGGACTTGTTTAAAAACCCTGCAAAAATAATTGCAGCTTATTGAAAAGACTAAAAAGTGGTTTCAAAAGTGCCTGTGCCTGTTTGGAGATTGGACAGTCTATAATCAAGCAAAGATTCAGTGAAATTTTACCTCGGGCTAATATAATTTGTCAACCTTTTTATGTTTTAAACTGTTTCTTGCTGCCCAAAATACCTCACATCCTTCATCACAGTGATGGGCACTGAAAGGTACGTGGCACAGCCCTTGGCTACTGTCGTGGCCAGGAGGAATCCTGGCCCATTAGCCTGGATCTGCTGTGGTGACACGTTCCTCGTGATGCAGTCTTATTTCTTATAAGAAGAGGATTTTCTTATCAGGGCTGTGGGAGGAACCCACAGTGGTTGTGTTGGTCTTTGGAGAAGGAATCTCCTCACCTGGATTTGAAGGCTACAAAATTTCACACACTTGTCTCTGAGCCTGAGGTGAATAAGTTGTGTTTAGATAACACCTACCCCCCAAGACAGGGCTTAAATTAGATCAGAGACATCAAGAGAGGAAGATTCTACCCATCTCTCAGTTTTTTCCTGTAAAAAGTCAGCTCTCCTCCCTGCTGAAAATGGATGCCTTATTTTTATCTCCATTTTTGGCTTTAGTTAGCTGGTTTTATGTCTTTCTTCAGTAGACTGGACATATTGTTCCCTTTCTGTATGACAGCACCACAGATGTGCTCACCTGCATTGCTTTTAATCTACCTAGCCTGGCTAAGAAAGACAAAAGAAATCTGCTCCTAAATTCAACAGCTTTAATGCCCAGAAACATCCCACATGGACATTTATAGCTTTTATGACAGTTATAGTGATAGAATCTAATCCTGAGCTTCTGTTTGGCCAAGTACAGAAATTCAGCACCGTAAATTTCCCAGTGAGCAGCTTTTCTTTGCCAGGTTACAAATCTTCTCATGTCTTTTAGTCCCCTTCTGATTTTTCAACTTTTTATCATCACATAGCTCTGCTTTTAGAACATTATTGTCAATTAATGCATCCTTTATATATGTATATTAGAGATACAGCAATCATTACCTTGCCTTGGCCTTGAGTTGCATATTTCACATAAAAACCCTCAGCAAGAAGGCAGAAAAACCTTCCACCAAAATAACTCATTTTGGTAGGATGTTCACCCTTTCCAGATTAGAGACTCAGCAGCATTTCCCAATTCTCCCTTAATTGTACCAGTAGTATTTGTTTCCATTTTTCAGCTCATTATGCTGGGAAAAATCAATCTCTTCCTCCAGAAGAGCAAACCTGGATTCTTATTTTGGGACATTGTTATAGCATTTAGGCAAAAAGTGTTTGACTTCTAATACACATAGAGATGGCTAAAATTAAGATACATCATGTAAGTGCTCTTCTTACACTTTGTCTTGATTCATTCATAGATAAAATGACTTTAAGCATTTGATAGTTTCACTCCCTCCCTTCTGCCTCCAGTTTTGTCAGGCTTTGCTCTTTCATTTTTAAAAACATTTATTCATAAAAGTAAAAGTCCTTCATTACACTGTGATCTGGCCTTCCATGCATTTTCTCACTTGGTAATTTTTTCAGTCAAGCCATAATGTGAAGAGTAATGCTATAATGAGGTCATTTTGTTCTCCCAAGTTCCATCTGGCTTCCTCGGTGCTTTTTCAGGTTTTGCTTCTAACTTCAAGATAAAATTTTATTTCCATGCTCCTGTTTTCTTGTAGCACATCCCTCTCAGATAAAGATTGTCTTTTTCATTGCCCTATTTCTGGCTCTCAATTCACTTATCTCCAGAAGGCCTGCAGTTGTGTGACTCTACCTGCTCCTCCCCTTGAGTCTTCTCTTTGCTAGCCTTGTCTTCTGAAATCCTTCCAATAATCCCTGAAGTTCTGTGGGACTTTTGAGTGAAATGTTAGACAGGGATTTTTTTTTTTAAACTTATAACAAGTTTTTTCAAATGCATATGCATATATAGCTTTAATTTATGTGTCTCAGCTTGAGATGTGTGCAGACCCATGAAAAATCTCCATACTGTTCAACTTAAGATTTCTAGAGATGATAACACTTCCATGCCAAAATTCTTTGCTTGCTTTTTAACTTCTACTTATTTGCCTTCTCTGACTTTTACTTCCATGCTCCCATTAAGACTGTGAAGTATATTGAGTCCAAAATCACCCCAGAACATAAAACTGACTCTGAGTAACCTGCCAAGTACCTCATCTCTCCTTTTAACCCAAAGTAGAGAGAAAATTCTAAACACAGAGATCATCCCATCTATTTACCTTAACTGAGAACTATCTGGATGGTACATAAAAAGAAAGATGTGCTCTGCTCTTTGAGTAACTTAGAAGAGTAGAAAATAAGAATTTAAGTAGGAATATCTCTTATCAGAGTGCACATTAGCAGGCACCCTACCTCAGCTTCAGTCTCTTCTGTTGTGTTCATCATCTGTGATGGGTGGAGGTGCTTTTCATTATAAGAAAAGTTTTAACTGGGTCACAAAGTTCCACGGACTCCATATAGTCCAAACTTTTGACTGTATAATCTAGATGGAATAGCAATTTACTTGCACGAGTCGATTCATGTTCTGGCTACCAGCAAGCTGGAGAGCAGAGGCAAAGATTTTATGGGCTGAATGAGTCCAATATTGGCATAAAAGACATAAAACTATTTTCCATAGTGAGATACGCATGAGATAGACACTGACAGATATGAGAGGACTCTGGGTGATACCCATCAAAGCCAGGAGGATGCCATTCATAAATCTCACTGTAATTTCCTCGAGGGCTGTTGGCTGTTGTTTCACTGGCCTGATGCTCTGCAGTTTACCACTGTTGGCATTTATGCTGTGTATGTAATTTTGAGCTGGATAGTCTTGAAACCATTTAACTTGTGGAAGTAAATTGCTTGGAGCACTATGAAAATATCGTTGAGACTGTGTGGTTTTTAAACTCCTTTTCACTGTACTGTGTTACTGAATTATTTCCAGCTGCTTTCAGACACTCCTTGTTGCCTTGCAATAGTAAAGCTACATTCCCTGTGCCACTCAGGTGATGTTTGTGTGTTTGGAGGCAATAAAAGTCCTCCCCAAAGCTCTGCTATGAATATTAGAGGTATTGCTTGACTTGGGTATCTTTTTATGTTGGGAAACACGTACAGTTTGTCACACCTGAGGATTGTTTCAGAAATGCTAAACATTAAAACACAGATAAAGCCTTTTTCCACTATCTTCAACCACACGTAGATTATCTAAATCTGGTAGCTCCATGTAACAGTTCTGGCAAAACTTCCTATGAAACAAGCAGCTGAATTTAAGGCTGATGCAAATTCTGGAATTCTCAGAGTCCTCAATAACAGACAAAACTGGGGATGCTGAACCATGTTTAGGAAGCTGTTGCCCCAGGCATTAATTTAGCCCCCTGTGGTTAGCTGTGCTCTGGCTGCTGACAAAAGTTTTAGCTGTTGGCACAGGGACACGTGAAATACAAGGCCATGGAAAAGAAGAGCACCCTTGTTACCTTTGCTGACAGAGACCTGGTAACAGCTCAAGAAATCCAACCTTGACTTGGCTTTGATGAGCCTAAACGTAGACATGGTTTAGCTTCTGCTGTGGAATATTTTGAGCTTAGAACACCCTTCGTTTTGATGTCTTTTAATGATAACCTAAAAAGCAAGACATGATGGGCTAGAGGTGTGAAAGAAGCAGGGTTAACTCATTTTACTGGATGTGGTCTCACCCTTTACACCAATCCAAAACTTCTACATGTGAAACTATTCCCATAAAACTCATGTTGGTAAAAGCCTAATGAGAATTCACCAGGTCTCCTTGACTGTTGCTGTGTTACTTCCAAAAATAGATTGTTTTTAACTTTTATGAGAGACTTGTTCTAGCTGAATAAAAATAAAATGCCAATGATAATAGGAAAAGAGCTGTTAATTGACTTTAAATACTGGTGGTCTTGCACAGTGCCAGAATTAATGACAATGATAATATATTTATGCAGCCTTTTTTTTTCATCCCAGAGCTCCTTACAAAAATGACTTAGGAATTATTTAAAGAGAAGAGCAGCCAAACGTTGGGTAAAATGTGGTGGTTGTTTTACAGCACATGGCAATGCTCTACAGCAGTTCAGGATGGTTTTCCAATTGAAACTGCAGGAAGAATATTGGGAGAATGTATTACAGAAGCTGGAATTTGTCCAGATTCCTCGGATTTACACACTTTTACAGTACTTTCTGGGAGATCTTTAAACATCATGAATGCTCAAGGTAGCCATCTACAGTGCTTGTCTAGTGCTCTTGCTACATTCCAAACAGTGTCAAAAATAGCCTGACCAGGATGACACTTTTAGTAACCAAAGGTAGCAAATATATTAATAGATGGTTAAAGCCTCTGCTCTCACCAAACCACTAAAAGCATGTTTTCAATTGCAAGTGTTTTAAAGTGGTTGGAGTCCCAATGGCTTGTTTGTACAATGGGAACTTTTAAAACAGGCCTCCAAGACAGTCTGAACCGATTGGTCATCTCTTCCATTTTCTTAAAAAAAAAAAAATAGAGAAAAGATGCCAGGGCTGTTATTTACACCAGGATTTCTCAATATTTCCTTGCAGAACCATTAATCAAATTGCTGAATTGGCCTTGGTGGATGGGAAAATTTCCCAGCCATCTCCACTTCATAATACAACGTTGGTCTACACGTTGAAGGGGTGTGTAATAATACCAAAACAGATTTTCCCCTGATGTAGAAGAGCACAGATGCCTTGGTTTTTCTCTTCAGACTCCCCAGTTATCCATTTCAACCACACTGTTCCCTCCACCTCTGCCCAAGGGGTATAAAAAAAAGTGACAACGAGCCCAAGGCAGACACAGGGTCTTCCAAACAGTCTAATCCTCCTCCTGCAGCGTGGGCAATTACGTGGCACTTCTGTTTATTTTAACAGACTCTTATCTCTCTGAACAACTCTCTGAGTGACCTCACTCTCCCAGAGGGCAGCTGTGACATCATCAAATGGCCATCCTGCTTCCTGATAATTTTAACCCCTGTCATAACCAGTTATAAATTCATAGAGGGACTTGGGGTTACTCTGCAAACTTCTGAGATGCTCCAATTTTCTCATAGAAAACAGCATCTGTTTTACCTGACTTCTTAGTGCACGTTGACCAAAATGGGGTCAGCATTTCAAGTCTGTCTACCCAACATCCATTATAATGTCAAATTCAATGTGCATTAACTGACAGTACATTGAGGATTTAGCATTCTAAATATAGCCAAGACTTTTTTTTTTCCTTCTGTAGCAAAATCTGGCAGCTTGGGAAGAGTGAAATGTGCAATATCACCTTGATACTGGACGTGCTCAGAGCATGACATTGCCCCAGGAATATTTTAGCCATAGACTCACCACTGTTTAAGAAAGAGTGATCACAACTTGGAAATCTTCCAATTTCTGGATATGCCACTCCCAGCCTTGATAACTTGGCAGCAATTGCAGTGTTGAAGAGATGCATGCAACCTCTGGTAGAGCAGCAATCATTTCTAACAGGAATTACAGAGCTTTACATTCCCAGGTTGACTGTCAAGAGCTGGTTTGATGCTATTTTGCATAATTTAAATTACAGTCCTGTTAGGCTCATCTTGTACAATGAGCTCATTGGCAGCAAGATCTAAACCATAAATAAATCACACTAGTTAAACTGAAAGGTTTTAATTTCAGAAATTCCAGCCTTGTATTGTTCTGACAGCCTTTATCTTTCTATCATCCCAAAAGGATCTGGAAAACATAAGTAATAAGTAATGCTCTTTTTTTCCCCATCTACACAAAATGCCAAATAATTTTTAAATAGTCAAACTCTGTGGCCTACAGAGCTGGAAAACCTAAGTAATGCTCTTTTTTTTCCCCATCTACACAAAATGCCAAATAGTTTTTAAATAGTCAAACAGAGATAATTTTTACACATGGCTATAGCCAGGGAAAGAAGGGTAGAGGATTTTTAGATGGTTGAGCTGGTAGTGGCAAAGATATTTTGCCTTTAATAGTCTGTATTCTTGCAGTCAACAGGACAGATTCTTATATAATATATTATGTTAGTGTAGCTCTGAATCCAAGGATAGATTATTCTTTATTCTTCCTTCAGTCACATAGCCAAAGTGGTAAATCTTTTGAACAATACTATGCAATTAAGTGCACACTTAAAGGAAAGACAGATCCCCAGAAGAAAATGGGCCAATGTGTTCTTATAAAGCTTCTTTTATTTCTATGAAAACCATAGACATTTTGCCCTAGCTTTGTTTCAAATAAATTGGTTTTGAACAATTCAACAGGTGGGTAAAATAAATCAAAATATGCATGAATCACAGAAGTCCAAAAGTGGTTGGGATTTGGCTAACATTTAAAGCTCTGGTGATCACACTGTTCCCTGCAGTGGCAGATAACAAGGAGAACACTTACCCTGGAACACTCCAGAAATTAGACATCCTATAGAAGTACCAGCTCCTTGCTTCTTGACTGATTTGGTAGCTAATTGTATTGTTGCTGTCATTTTCTGGAAGATTTTGATGTAAACTCAAGAACAGCTTGGTCAAGAACACTGGTTTTTGGTTTGCAACTCTGGCCAAGTGTGGGTGGTGTTATTCTTGAGTGTGCAAAAGCAACACAAGCTCACTTCAAAAAGCCCTTGGCAGAGGAATATGAAGTGCTAGTGCAACTTACTCCAGCTGAGAGTCATTATTTCCAGTGGCAGTGGAAACCCATTGAGTGCTCCCATGGGAAATGGTACAAAACCTTATGGCAGGAATAATATTAACCCTTGCCACTGTTTTATGGGAAATTTCCAATCCCGACCAAACTTTACTAGGAAACGACTCCAAGGTTTTTCAAAAATGACATTTTTGCCACCCATGATTTTCACAAGGTAAGAAAGGAAAATGTTAAACCTGTTGCTCAGTCTGTTCTCCTGCATCCCTGTGCAGGGAGCTGAATGAGAAAAGCAGTTTCTTTGAATTTTAAGGTTTAATAGGACTGCTGGTAAGGAAAAGGCAAGGGATGGAAAAGGCTCCCTTGTAAGGACACAGCTCCAGAGTCAGGGAGGGATGGAGGAAAAGGCACATTCTAAATCTTGAAACTGCTGCTGCTTCTCTAGAATCCAATACAAGATAAGGGATTCACTGGTAGGTCTCTTATTAAACTCTTTAAACAAAGAAATGAGACTGTTTTCATTTTGGTTGAATGTGGGCTTTGACCCATAGCCCTGTATGAGCAGCTCTGGATGCATCTGAAATAAATCTGGTCACTGAATCCAGATTATTCCTACCTTTATGTGGTAGTGAATTATTATAGACCTTCTGGAGAATATTCCAGATCTTAGGAAAAGTCATCCTTTAAAACCCCCAGTGTTCTTCCGCATGTTGGACCTAAAGGATCCACTGTTAAACCAGGGGTCCTCAGTGGGAGGGGTTAATCTGGGCTCAGAGCTCAAGAATTAAGCAGATTCTCTATGTTTCAACTGAGATCTCTCATGAATTGTAGACAAAAGTCTCTGCTCAAGTAAGACATCATTTTGTGCATGACTTAAACACCTCTCCTGGAAAATAACCAACAATGCACAACACACTCAAATTAACTGCTTAATGAATGCTTTCTGTCAATAAATGTTGTGAAGAACAGCCCACATATTGCTCTAATGGCACTAGCAGTAATCTAGTACTTAAAAAGCAAACAGTACTTCACTGATTCCCTTTTGCCAATTCAACCAAGCAGCAGAAATATTGAATGAAAAAAAAAAATGTAATTTAGCTCAGAGGTAAAAATTAAGCTTGTTAAAAAAGTGTGATTGCTGCCTTCATATTTTTTTTTTCCAAAGCAGTTGATGTTTGGAAATGCAGAACCACCCCCCCTGCTCCACCACCTTTATAAAGCTGCAGTTTTTGCTATCACTAATAAAGCCAAAAGGGAGAGGTGGGGCCACATGTGGTGTCAATACACTTTAATTAAGTGTAATAATTCCCCTTTTCCTGAGCTAGACGTGCTAAGACAGATTTCTCTTCAGAGATTTATGCCTCCACGATGTATTTCTCAGCCTTTCCTCCTTGTCGTGTGCAGAGCATCAGTGCCCTCTTTGGGAGGATCCTGATTCTGCAGGACTTGCCCAGGACGATGGTTTTGGGTCTCTCTACACATCCACTCTTTTAAAAAGTGTTTAAGAGAGTGAAACTCACCCCTGAGCAAGGAGCCTTTTCATTTCGAGCTCCATCTCCCAAAACACATAGAAAAAACCTTAGCTGGACTTCAGCTACTCTCTGGGGAATCTGTTCTCCAGGATCTGAAAACATCCTCAGTGCATTTTAATACCCATATAGACACAATGCTGTCTCTAGAGCTTTCATCAGGCTGGGACATCCTCAGCTGCAGCAATATCCCAGGCAAACCTTTTCCCTGAGCTCACTCTTCTTTGCCCCCTGGTCTGAGAAGAGGAAGGAACAAGGTACCCACCAGGACAACCCATGGGTGTGAGCATGGTGGTCAGGTTTGGGCTGGGAAGCTGATCCAGTCAGATCCTATCAATTTTAGTGGGCTATAGAGCCTTCAAAAATCTGTCTAAATAATTAAGTGTTCAGTTTGAAGCATGGAATATGCACTGAAATCACCAAATAAGGTGTAGCCTTCAGCTGTCTAGGTTCAGGTCTTTCAGGAGGAAGATTTATCCTTCCTTGAGAAGATGACTTAAAAAGATCAGTGTGAACTAGTCAAGCTCAGTACCAAAATCTAAGGCTAAGGGAGGATCAGTTTGTTGTGGTTTCTCTGTAGCAGGTATTTAGTTTTAGTCACTTTGCAGTATGTGGCAAAGTTTGCAGTTTCTGGTGGGCATCTGTGCAGGTCCCAGGCAGTGCTGGAGCTCCTCAGAGCATCCCGGGAGGGAGGCACCAAGCTCTGTTAAGCTGAGCTTTCCGGGCAAAGGGAAGCCTGAGCAGGAGGGAGGGGATTTGAGAAGTGATCAGAAGCTGATAGCAACGCACAGGGCTCTGGATTAAAGGCACTGTTGCTCACTGGAGGTCACTTTTCATCCTGCAGGATAAGCCTTGCCTGCTGCAGGCTTGGAAACGCCATCTCGCACTCCACATCTGTTTTAGCAATCTCTTCCAAAAACAAAACAATATTCCCCCAGCGATTGTGGTACAACAACACAACCCCCCCTGCTCCTGCCTGATAGAGGGAAGTGCCCTGCTGGGCTGCAGAGCCTGCCCTGTGCTCCTGCTGCATCCTCCTGCACAAGGCAAGGCTCTCTCACCTACATTCAACCCTCGGGAAGGATTCACCTGGGACCAGGAACCAGCAGGAAACCTCCAGGAAAGCACTAAGCAGACAGATGAGAGTTCAGGGAAGAAATGAATCCTGCAGGAGGTTTTGCTGCATGATCAGTATGCATCAGATAAAGCAGGAACTCAACACCAGCCAGCTTGCAGTTTGCAAGCAGTGGCAGATCCTGCTTCATCAACTGGATGTGTAGTCTAACCCAAAATTTGAGCTTGTCGACTCCATGGGCAGCAGAACTTCTCTATAAAGTACTGTTTTCAATCAGTATCTGGGTTGTGCTATCCATGCAAAATACAGCTGAAGTGCCAGAACTTGACTGCAGCAGCAGCTTGTCTCTGTGCAGGGGAATTTCATTTCTAATTCCAGTATCACCACAACCAGAGAAATCTGATAATGGAACTGGCTGCAGTATTGAGAAAGTGGAATAGTGTCAGATGATGAAATAGGGGGGGAAAAGAAAAAGGCAATCAACCAACAGGAATGATTTCTATGATGGTGTTAAAAGGGGAAAGGATTTAATCCAACATCTGGATGTCTCACTAGAATTGTCAAATCCTGCAGGAGTTGAAGATTTTTGCAGCAATAGGTGTGGCAGAACGGTGTCAAAGCCACCTTGTACACAGCTCTTCAGCACTGAATTTCTTAAGGAGCTGTGGAGGAAAGTTTAAAACAAAAAAACCCTGGAGAAAATGGCTTCTCCTCCCAGGGCATTTGCAAGCCAGACTTCCATCACAAAAGTCGACCCCAGATCCAGGGTGTGAAAAGAGCAATTAAAATGTGCATACATGAATTTATTCTACTTACACCAATGAACAGCCTCTTCTTGTGGCTGCCCTGCTCACACACAACCTGAATAGTTGCATGACTTAAAACTGAACCTCAGCCATTCCCTTGGCCCCTGCTGGAGCCACGTAGCAGCTCATGACCTGGTCCTGTCCATCTCTCCAACCAGGTGAAGCAAAGATGCTCCATGAGACCTCCCCAGAGTGCCACCACTTCTCTTTTTCATCTTACTGTTTAGAAAACCCATATGTGTGTCCCCTGTCCCCCATTAACTAACCATCTGAATATCATTTTCTTTCAAAAGACTTTAAAATGACTAAGACTTTTTTTTTCCATTACATTGACACAAATATCACATACACTGCAAAAAAACATTACACCTTTTAAGGAAAACCTCAAGATCAGTCTGTAGCTGGAACATTGCACAGTGTAGCAGACATCAATTTCTTATTGCATTTCTAACACTTCAGTTATGTGCCAATGTAGGACAATCATATTGCATCCAAATATTAGCAGACATGCTTTAGAATTTGGTCTCGTATTCAAAAGATTATTTCTGAGCCTAATCCAGCCTAAAGCATTTGAATCCAAACATCCCAGTTTAGGTGAAATTCAACCTTTCCTTGGTGGCTAGAAGCAGAAGTGACCCGTGCCCTGGGAATGTAGAAGAGGTGCTTGCAATTTGCAAATCCATCTACAATTTAAACTCTCCAGTCATATGGTTTATATTTTAACCATTACATGATATTTGTAGCCCTTTTCCAAAACCCTGTGGTGTGATTTTTTTCTGGCTGCTAGCAGTGGTGGGTGGACTTGGACCCAAGTGGCTCTGGGAGCCTGGGTTGGGTCCCTCTAACCTTTCATGGCTGGTCTTGCCACAGATCTGTGCTATGCTGAACAAGTTGCTGCTCTTTTTCTATTCAGACTATAGTCCCTGTAGCCAGAACTGACTCTTGCTAGGAGTTTGCACAGCCTTTGACATCAACCACCACCAAAAAAAAAAAACCCTTCTTCAAGCAGTCAAGGTCCTGTGTTAGCACTATAATGAAAATCATGAAGAATGATATTTCATTGATGCCTTTGAGGCTGTTTAAACCACGTGCCAAGGATGTTCTTCAAACACCAGGTTATTACAGGTCCATCCAGCAGCTTTGTTTCATTAGAACAGCAGAGTGTTAAAATTGCCTTCACGAAATCACCTTCAAATATCTGGACTCTCAAGGACGGGTCCTTGAAAGAGAAAGCAATAATCAAGGGGAAGCCAGCCAGCTATGGCTCAGATTTTATAATGTTTTCCTGCTGTTATTTTCACCACAGGCTATTTTATATTCCCCACCTCTTTTTTTTTTTTTCTCTCCATGAAGCTGCATTTTAAGGTCACATCTGTTCAGGGCACATAATGATTTTTATGACAACTTTCCAGAGAAGTGAGAACTTGAATGCAGAGGGAACTGCAGTTAGACAGGTACCTATCAGGAAGGATTTTTCTCCATCTTGAGGCATTTTCTCATGTTGAGCTCTGAGGATCTACTCCTAACCAAGACATTCCTGACCTAAGATCTAACAGGGCCTGAAGAGTGAAAACAACTTGACCCCAAGCAGCAGAGAACCACGAATGGCAGAGGAATAGTTTGTCTGCAAAATGCTGCAGGTTTACCTCTAACATCCAAGATTTTTGAATATAAAAGATGAAACAAGGAAATTAAAATTTTTTCAAAAAATCCATAGGTTTTAAACATGTGTTTTTAAAGGCTAAAAAGAGCCTTTGAGAAGATCAAGAATTACAAACTCTGTAGAGCATTGCTTAACACCCATACAGCAATGGGTGTAGGGAGGGGGGGTTTGGTAGGAGAAGGGGATTGCTCTTTTCTTTCTTGGTATTGTTCTATGTTGGAAAGTTCTGCCCTATCAAGATATGTCTGAAAAATCAGGATTTTTTTCCTTAACCAGCTCCCTCAGCCATCAAATGACATCACAGCATGAGGTGAGTGGCTTTGTGCCATTATCATGGTGTTATGAAGGTGTTGGGCTGGCAGGGGCATGAGTGCAGGCAACAGCAGAATTACAAAAGAGGCAAGAAGAAAGCTGGTCTTGTGTGAAGGACCCAAATCTGGCTCTGCAAAGACCAGCTCAGTTGTCTTGTCCTACTTCTTAGTGCATTGCTCTGTGCTGCCTTGAGCACGGGCATGGTGCCTGCTGATACATTCTGAGAGCAATTCTTTATCATTAGATTTGTAGAAATATTTACAAGTCCTTTTTAATCTTGGGCAAAGCACACTTTGGATTTTTTTCCTTTGTCAAATAGCTCCTAAAACCATTTATAGGCTTCATGGTAAACAGAACCCTTGCGGAGATGAAAGCTCTGAAGCAGAAACATAGAAAATATCAATTGCAATAAAATTGCTGCTTTTCAGGGAGCATAATGAATGTGTTGTGGGTATTGTGCTTGTGTCCTGGCCTGAATTAGTGTTGTCGTGGAGTGGTGAACAGGCTTTAGTGCTGGAGCTGCTGTGTTCCATGCTCTGCACCATCTGTGAGCACAAGGCAATGCCTTGGAGCATCCCCAGTATGATTAGTCAGTGAATTAAAGCTTTAACATGTCCTCTTCTGTGCTGACTGCAGGAACAGTTCTTTCAGGAACGGTGGGAAACCCTGACTGACTGCAAAAATGACTGCAAAAAGGTACATGCAAAACTCTGGCAAGACCTTAGTGCAGCCTTTCAGTACTTATCTTTCAGGAACGGTGGGAAACCCTGACAGGGCACAAAGATGACTGCAAAAAGGTACATGCAAAACTCTGGCAAGACCTTAGTGCAGCCTTTCAGTACTTAGTGGGGGCTTACAGGAAAGATGGGGACAGACTTCTTAGGAGGACCCACTGCAACAGGACAAGGGGTGATGGTTTTAATCTAAAAGGGCAGATATTTGGACTGCATAGAAAAATATGAATGAAGAATTTTTTTTACACTAAGAGTGGTGAGACTCTGGCCCAGGTTGCCCAGAGAGGTGGTTGATGCCCCACCCCTGAAACCATTCCAGGTGAGGTTGGCCAGGGCTCTGAGCAACCTGCTCTAGCTGCAGACATCCCTGCTCCCTGCAGGGGGGTTGGACTAGATGACCTTGAAAGGATCTTTCCAAGCCCAACCGTTCTATGAAACCTGTATTACAGTAGACCTTCCCCCATGTTTTGTCCATTATATGGCTCAGCAAAAAGAATTTGGCCATCAGCAGAAAACTTGTACAGATTTCACCATCCAATTCCAGTGAACACAGAAAAAATATGATATGGCAAACAGCAGAGGGAACAAACAGATCAGTAGAGCTACTCATAGGAGATAATGCAACCAAGGAATGAGTAAACCAAGCCAGGGATCCAGTAAAGGAGGAGGAACAAGCCAAAAGCCCAATCACAATCATGCAAAAGTCACCAGAGCACTTACCAAGGATTTGCACCACCAGCCACACCACCCTTGTTCTCTTCAGCTCCCACTCCTGTCCCACCATCACTGGGAACTCTGGCTGCAGAGTCAGGGAGCCCTTCCAGCCACAAGGACACATTGCATCCACCCATAGATAGACTTCCTAAGCTTACCACAAGCAAAACCAGCTCTTATATTAGTAACTTGAAAGGCAGGACACCTGGTATTAACTTCAAAGTTGGGACACCTGGTGTTAAGTTCCTAATTGGTTTTCACCCAAGATTGGTCAGCTCTTGAGGGAAAAGATGGACTCTCTCCATCACATCTGAGCAGAAAGGTCTTGCCTGTTTATCTGCAAGCTACACAGAAGGAGTCTAGCTCTGCTTTTCTCTCTGCCTTTTGCTTTTTCCATCCACTATGATTCCCAAATTGTTACCACACCAGAAATGTAGCACTTCAAATCAGTTTTGTACCCATCCAGATGACTCCAGAAAGAGCAAAACAAGAGATTGCCAGGTTGTCCTTCTCTGAGGCAATGAGCAGATCATCTTGTAGAACTGCTGCATGAAATTATGGCAAGCTGACTTCTGGGAGCTATACTGGTAGCTCTATCATTCATGTTTAGCCTCCTGTGGGTGCATTTTTTCAATTGATATCCCTTAAATAACCTTAATTATGTGAATGTTAAAGTGCCTCATCCAGCCGGGAAAATTGAGGAAGACACTTATTAAAAAGAGGCACCAGCACATGTGGTATTATTTTTACAGTCATCCAGTGTGTTGATATAAAGTATTACATTTGAGTCAAACCTCATTTGCCTGAGTAGTTAAAGTGAAAGCTGATCTGGCTTTGCATTGTGTCTCCAATGGCCGGCCAATTAGCGGAGTGATTAGCCCGGCTAATATCAACAGAACCATTCCTGTGTCAATTTGACAGTTACATCACCGCACAGTTTTCAGCCACTTCCTGAGGGGTTCTGAGGCAGACCCAAGAAAACTGCAGCCCTACAAAATACCCCCGAGGAGAAGGTGTTGTTTTGCAAGCATCGTTTTAGGAAAAGCCAGAGAACGGCTTCTTACGGAGGCCAAATATTTGTGTTGATGTTTTATCACATTTTTCCCATTTTTTTTTCTAAACATATGATCCGTTGTTCTCCGCTTCTGCCTCTGGAAAGACTGCTGAAAAATGGTTTATTTTGACTGAGATTTTACTTGACCTTGAATGCAAGTTACTGCTTGAGCTACTGAATAGTGGTTTATGTTGTTGATGGGTTTGCCATAAATCATTGCAGAGGAGTCTTAAAGGTGCACAGGAATATTTGTTTTATTTATTTTTTTTTTTAAAAGAGCACTGTTTAAATTCCCAGTCATTAGCAGAACAGGGTTATGTAGGAGGTTTACAAATAAATAAGTTCTTTTAAGAATCCCCATCTTTGTTTATCATCTGTGGCTTGTTACTTCTCTCCCGTTTTTCTTCTCATATAATGCCAAGCAAACCAAGCATGGCTCTGCCTTTATCTGCCTCTGGACAAGGAAACTTCTTTTCTTCCACTTTCCTGTAAGCTGATATTATTTTATTATATTTTCACCTGTTCCTTCCATCGTGTTTTGAACTCTTTCCAGCAGACTCAGTGGCCAGCCTTCCAGTGGGCTTATAAAGCCATGGGGTCTTCATAAGCTCTTTGGTTGAAATGAAGAAAGAGGAAAGAATTTCCTGATCTTTGAAAAATGTAAAATGTAAAAAAAAAAAGAGTAAAATTCCTAGTATTTAAACATGGACTGATTTTCAGAAAATCTTGAGCACCTGCTCCTGAGAACATTTTGAAGGCAATTCCAGCTGTAGGTGGGAGTAGCCACATCCCCCACATCTTTTTCTTAGATACATTTGAATCTCTCTATATTAAAGTGCTATAAGCATTAAATGGCTCTTATACCCATTTAGTTACTAGAAATGTTCATTACAGACTGCACACATGGAAGCTGCTGTGGAGACATCTGTGGGTTTTGAAGACTAGACTCGTACACCTCAATGTTGCATGTCTCTGTGTCATGGTTTGTGGCTAAAGTCCTGAGACCTGTGTGAGGTCAGAGCTCTTTTTGCCTCTCCAGAGAAAGCCAAGCAAAGACATCAGTGGAACATGCAGGCTGCTGCTGGCCAAGGGGCACCTGAACAGATGTAGGAGTAAAAGTTTGAATTTTCCCCATTTCTAGGAATTTAGCATGGGAGGAAATTGTAGCCTTTGGAAATGGCTGAGCAGCATTCGTGGTGACAAGTGGCAGATAACTTTCTGTCCAGTGAAATTACTTCTGGGATGTTCCATACCCTGCAAAATGAAAGTTAGAATTAAAGTCTCCTCTGAGCACATGGTAGTTTCAATGGAAAACTTGCAGGACTGATATTAACAGCACCTAATTATGTTCAGAGCTGGAGACCCCAATTAGAAACACTAGCATGCCAAGCCTGAAACACCTTCAGTCTGAAATTCCTTCCTGGGATGCCAGGGTCTTTCTACATGTTTTAAAAAATACCATAATGGGCCATAATCAACCCCCCAGAACATAAACCTGATGATAGCTTCAGCCTGGCTTGGTCCTTCCTGTTGAAACTCTCTCTATATGACTAAAAACTCACAAATATTGACTTGAACCCAACACTCACATGTTCAAAGGCAACAACCTAGACATCAATGTTTTCTTCAGCATTCACTGTTCCTTCTCTCCCTCATTCTTCTTCCAGCCCAGAAAAAAAAGTTCATTACACTAAACGGGATGATTTTAGCAGTAATTTCACCAATTGTTCTCAACAACTTTTTCACATTGTGTTTACCCATTATTCTTCAAAGCACAGTTGCTTTGGAGAGAAATGGGTGATTGTCCTATCCCAGGAATAAAAGCAGAGAGAACTAACCTGGACAGTGCACGAATGGTTTTCTAATAAGTGGTTCTACAGACATTTGAGAAGTTTTTGATAAAATATTCAGTAGCCCCAGGAAGTACAGTCACTTCCTTATGGATTTCTAAAGAATGGATGATAGGCGTGTCCAAACCAATGATGGCAAAGCATTGACACTGGTGCTAAATTTAGCAGTGGCAAATTTGGGCTGGCACCAATGACAATGAGCTATAAAGGTTTTTTTTTCAAAAATAATTTTGGCACCAGGATTTGGGATCTGTTCTAGATTACCATTAATGCTGCTATGGATGTCTGGAATTTCTTCCATGGTTTTTCCTTTCCAGGCTCCCTACAAAGGTCCATCTTGGAGTCTGTAATTATAAGCTCTAGAAAAAAAACTTTTTTACAGTATTAGGCTGTAACTAATTTATTTTTTTTTTAATTTTTTTTCCACAACAGAAACCTGGATGTAATCAACGTCCTTTTGTGGTTATTTCACTTGCAAGTACCTTTGAGATGCAGATTGAAGCCAGAAAGACATGATGAGTTCATCCTGCATTCAGAAAAGACAGAGAATGAGTGCAGGAACCTAATGCAAACCAAATTAATTGAATTTAATCATCTGTAATTTGTAGATACATCACATTTCAGTCAATGTCCTTTTCATAGGCACCCATCTCTTTCACTTGCAGTGGAATCTCCCCTCTTTCCCCCCTATAAAAATGATATATTTTTTTTTCTAATGTATTTGTTTAATAAGAAATTCTTCATTTTACTTAGCCCCAGAAGATACCTCTGTGGGATATCCTTTGGTCAGACAAGAAGCCAAGAACACAAACTGGATTCATAGCATGGAAAGGTAAAAATCACTTCAAATCCACAAAACAATTTTTGTTTCAAAAAATTACCAAATGTGTTTTATTGTCAGGCATCATGCCCCATTATGCTGGAAATGCCCAGGAGTGGTGTTCTTTCCCCTCCATGCCCTAAGCTGACATTGACTGAAATCCTTCCATTAGCAGAGTTTATAACAAGCAGAATTAGGTTGTTGCTCTTAGTTCAAACACATACCCCTTCATTTCCTCTAATTTTATACAATGTAAATAAATACTCAGTGGGGTTTGGAGGCTACTGGAAAGCACTGAATGCTGATCATGTGTTCTAAATAAGGCACTCCCAAAAAAAGCAATGCCTTTAGGCTGAGGAAGGTAATTGTCAGTTGTGGAGGAGAAAGGTCGAGGGGTGCAAGTGGGCTTTTTCCTGTATTTGTCTGAGAGGATAAACAGCAGGGAAGCAATGCTCTGCTAAAATAAAACAAAGCAAAAAAGTATGAGGGAAATGGGTGTTAGATGGCAGGTTGGCCTAAACTGAACTGCTCCATAAAACCCACTTGCTTTACTTAATAAAAGAGGGTGCTTTATTCTGCTGAAGCTCCTGATTTTTCCTGAAGCTGCTGTCTTCCAAGAGCAGAGGTCTAAGAAGATTTGTTGCCCACCCCAACTTTGAAATTGTGGGAAATGGAGCTAGAGACTGCAGACATTTCTGTTCCTTTCACTACTAAATAGTTTTAAAACTTTCATGCAAACAAGAAAAGGCAGTTTAAAGTCTCTTACTTGCAACTGCCTTAATAATCATCTGAATCAGAATAATGAAGATATTGTGACCATTCAGTCTGAAGGTTTCAAGCCCAAGGCTGAGACCCAGGAGCCTTCCTTTCTCTGTGTGACTAGCTCAGGCACCAAGATTTTGGAGCATGGAATACAGGTTGGTTTTACTCAGCTATGAACTGCTCTTCTTCCAGCTGAAGGGTAAATGAAGAGTGCATAACATCCTAGAAATAGTAGAGGAGTTATTTGATGGAGTATTTTGCCCATCACAAGTAACACTTCCCCCTCAGGCACTCAAGCTGGCAAAACCAAGCTCAAAACATTACAGAAATTCATAGATGTTGAACCACAGAAAAGGTTTAGCCCAACAGAAGAGTGTCTCTATTCTATTCCCATTTGTTTGCTAAATTGTTTAATGTAAGGCACAGCCTTCCTTTAATTTTAGTTTTCTTGGCCAGCTTGAAGAATTTTAAAGAGATCGTAATGATCCCTAAATCACAGATAACTGAACCTATAAAACACAAACTCTGGTCTCCTCATAATGTCATCTCTTGCCAGCTCTCTGTCGGGAATGATTTTCAGTCGATTTGATCTTCAATAAATAATAGCCTAGGTAAACAGGTGAACTCACAGTAGGCAGACTAATCCTCTTACCCCATCCCTAGCAGAGCTGTCTCCAGGGCCAGCAGGAGGGACAGTTATGAGATTGGCAGGCCCTACAGCTGGGTCCACTGTGCTTTTTCGAGGGCTTAAATAGCCCTCAAGTGTGATTTTATACTCTAAAACATCCTAAAATATGACCACATCCTAAACGCATTAAAGATTGTTCCAGAGCCCCCGTGGTTAAATGGAAGAACCAATATCCTTGAGTAGCTCTGCAAATAGGAAAAGAAAACTACATCAAATGTATAGGAGACTATCGTGGTGAATAAAGGGATGTGCATATTTTCCTTGGGTTTAAGGGAAGAATAAGGAATCAAATGTCTTGCCAATATTCAGGTTCATTTCTTGCTGTGGTTTGGGACAGAAGAAGGATAATGAAGACTGATCAAAATGAGCCAGAAACTGTCATACACCTTAATTCCTGTCTTGAGAAACAAGATGGATAAATCAATGGCTACATACTTGCTTAAAGGCATGCTCTTTGTCAAATTTACACCAAGAAGAAGTTAAATTGTCCTTAGATTTTTCTCGTGCTGCAGATTCAACCCTGAGGAACATTATCTGTGATTTCCTTGGAGGATCATACTAAAATAACTCTTATTGTTCCCTAATAGCTTTGCTAACTCAAGATTCATCCTGTAGCACGTTAGAGTTCCAAAGTACTTCTTGTGAATAGAAAAGATTAATAAAAGCAGTTGATTAATAAGGCAGTTTTAGTTGACTAAGGATCACATACAGAAAGCTGGTTTTGTAGACTCATTTTTTAAATATATATATTCTTTTCAGCTAAATAAATTTCACTTAGTGTTCAACTTAATCTCATTGCATTTGACGTGACTAGCTGTTTCTAATTTGAATTTTACAAAACTAATCAGCAAAGCCAGGTAAAATCTGTTCCAAAGAAACAAACTAGCCCTGTCTATCTGGAAGACTTGATGGGCTATATGGACTGTCAAGCCCTATAGGATGTCAAACCCTCCAGAAGAGCTGAATGAAACCAGATGTGTTCAGACCTTGTCCAGTGCTACCTTCAACGTGAATGAAGCAGGTGTTTGCCTATTATCAGCTAAGCTGGGAAATCTGGGCTGGTTTATTCCTTATCATAGGCTTTCAAACAACATGCTTGAAGAATAAAATTAAGCTCATTCCCACTCAGCATTTGAGAGATTTGAAAGCCTCACTTTACTTGCCTTTCCATATTGCTTTCATGATTTCCTACCTTTCTGGTCTGAGTCACAGCAATTTGCTGAGCAAGGCATCCAACCCAGTAATGGGACATAATCCAGTGCAGTGGGTGGTTAGATGGTACTGGGGAGAAATCTGAACTAGCCTGGCTAAAGTAAAATTGCTAAAGCCAGTTATAAAAACTCCTTTTTTTAATAATTTTTTTTATTATTATTTTTGTATTTTCATGCACTAGAATTCGCTCCATATATTTATCAGACATTTTCCACTGTTTCATCAGCTCCTAAGTTTGATTTTGCTGATCCCATGCTGTGAGTTGAAAACTTGAATTATCAAGTTCTTTTTGATCTACTTTTGTAATTACCAGTCCTGAACTATGCAGCACATCTGTACTCCCTGCAATTCTTTTTGGGCAGAAAACCAGAGGATTTGACATCCACTGGAAGAAGCAGTTCTTAATTTCTTAAGTGTATCCTGAGCTGGAATTGTCCAACAGGAGAAAAATCACAGACTATGTTAGCAAAGGTAAAATAATTGTAACAGTAATAATTCATCCCTGTAGCATGAATTAAGCTTTAAAGCACAGCCCTTTGAAAGACTTTGTAAAATATTTGACTTCTGCCCTTTCTGTTGGGTTCATACTACTTTATTTGTAGCACATTACTGTGCTTAGTAGTGAAATACATTTAAAGGAATGGTTAATGAAGTCTGTGTGTAATATGGTGCTTGATATCAATAAAAATACTACAGAAGAGTGATATATATAATATAACATGGATTAGGCTGGCAGAAGTACAACTCTGTTGTACTTCTGTCATATAAACTTGCCCTTTTAAACCTGAGACACATTGATTTTCCCATCAGTTTCATTGGATCTTCACCTAGAAATTTATGAAGAGGTGATAATTTTCTACAAAGCACTCTCAGGCAATTTAGAAAGCTCATGAAAACTCCCACACAGCTGACAGGTGACTTCTCCATAAAGAAACTGTTTCTGTTATTATTTTACAGTGTGGTACCTTCTGTTCTGACTCGTTCTGTTCTGCAAAAGTAGAACTCTTGACCTCATCTGCAAAAGGAAACGATTCTGATCTCATTTGCATCAATGTCACTAGAGTGATTTATTTGGAGATGCCACAACTTACTTGGCTTATAAGCAGAAAGAGGAGGAAAAGGAACACTGGCCTTGGAGCAAGTTTCTCCCCATGGTTCACAGAAGAGCATCCTCCCCATCTGCTTTCTCTTTTATTCACGTATTAGTTACACTATTTCCTGGATCCTGCTTTCACAGTTTCCTTTGCTGTTATGTGGTTGGTATAATGTATTATAATGAAGCCTAGGTAGCAAAAGGCTGTAAACTTGAGCTTGGATGAATCTTGCCAGAATTTACCTCCTTGCAAAGCTGCTGAGGTACCAGGGAGGTCTGGAGCATGGGTAGGTGGCACAGCCCATGTAGTATAATGTTGACCACTGTAAATAGAAGAAATGCAAATAACCAAGTTGTTTTTCATTGCTTTTATTCAGCCTTTCCCTGCAGCCATAAAGAAGGACTTGGTTAGAAGAGAGGCAACACTGAAACAGATAAGAGAATAAGAATTTGTTAACAGATACTCTATCGTGTTAAAAATAATTGGGCTTGAAATAAAAATTATTATTCCAGAAATACCTTTACTCCCTGTTGTTCTATAGCCTTGTTCCTTCCAAGAAAGTGAAATCCTATCGTCCAGTGTTTCTTAATTCCTTGCCATAGCAATGAGCATTGAGTCAGGCCCCTACTGAGCCTTTCAAGAGCACGAGGACATTTCACAGTGTCAGCTTTGGTTTCTGCATAATTGCAACTCAAGAGCCTGGGTTTGGGCTGTGTTGATACAATCTACCAACGATTTACATAACAAACCCAAAACCTGAATAATCTACTAAACACCTCCTAAATTTTCTCAGTGCTCACCGTTTCTACCATTCCCTGTGTCTGCAGCGTGCCCCTTCCTCATCAAACTGTAGCCTCTTTCCTACAGCTTCTCCTCCCTCATTGAACCATGTGAGGCAAAAGGCCAAGATCTTCCATCTCAAGAGGAGACAAAGAAGCTCAAGCAGAGCAGCTTTGGCCGTGCAACTCCTTGGTTACTCTGAGCCAAATTCCCTTTTGTTCTTCCAGATCTGGTTTTGGCAGCCAGCTGGTGCATTGCCCATCTGCCAAACACTCTTGGCATCCTTGCAGAGGAGTGAAGGCTGTGTGTGGCCAGGGCAAAGGAACCTCCATCTCTGGCATGGGAACAGCTCTTGAGGGACTCTGAAGAGGCAGGTGCATCTCAGCAGAACTCCAGCCACAAGCTGGGCAAAGTGATTCCCCTTGCACCTTAACCTTCAGCTTGCCCCTTGGTGTGTTGTTGGTTCAGCCCAAGCTCTAGACCTCATTGTGTATCTTCTTTTGCATGGAGAACAAAAGCCACTCCAAGGAGCTGTTCATTACCCACCACAAGAGCTTTGTGCTCCTCCCAAGCCTCAGGACCTCCTGTTGAGTAAATGGCTGAACTTTCCATTATGAAACATGGAAAAGAAGTGCTGAAAATCATGCTGGAATAACCAAAGACACCTGTCACTTGTAGAAACTATTTTCTAGTCAAAGTCCAGCTTTTGCTAATATTCAGGATCATCAGAACTGCTCATAAAACTGAGGTGAGAGTTTCATTTTTCTCCTCGTGGGTGAAACATTCGTCTGAGCTTTCCTCTCATTCAAAAACAGTTCCACCACTTTGCTGGAAGTATTGAGGAAAATGTTATTTGAAATGTTAAACAGGCTCCCTCCCCTTAAACATTTGCCAATATTTGCCCCTAAAATGAAAGTTTAGGAGGACTTTGAGGAAATGAAACGTTCATGAGATTTAGCCAGAGGTCTACCTTCTTCTAAGGCATAAATTGTGTTTGTAGGAGTCTCCTAGCCAAATTTCCCTGTTCCTTCATTTGGATTTACTGGATCACACTCAGTCTGTTTTACTAATTCTTCTAATAGCAGCTAGCACACTCCATGCATCCTGGTGCTCCAAATAAAAGCTGCGTTTCATTCTGATTTTTGTGAGGGACTGCCTGAAAAATTCCTTCCTTGCAGACCCTGATTTTTAACCACTCTCTGATTTGTTGCTGTACTGCTCACTTCTCTCCTGAACTGCTCCATGTGCTATTGATTTTCTTCTTCTCCACTGCAGTAATCTCATCTCACTGATGTGAGATTTCAAGAGCCCTGTGCTGAGGCTTCCTCCTTCCCTTCCAAAAGAGTTCAACAATCTCCTCTCTTTTTTTTTTCCTTTTTTTTTTTCCCCTTTTTTTCCTTACATCATCCTCATGGCTCACATCCTTTCTCTGCATCTCCCTCCTGATTCATTATGTAACCATGAATCTCTCTTCAAACACGGAACATCTGGGGATGGAAGGAGAATGGTATAATTACTATAACATGTGGTAAGAACAGCAGATTATTTTGGTATTATCATTGCAACTTCCTTACATTTCTCTTGCTTCCCTTTTGGCATTGCAGATGATAGAAACTGGCCGAGTGAAAAGTTTCCTTCCAGCTCTCTCCAGAGGACAGAAGGCAGGTTCTTCCCAGTGGGATGCTGGGCAATTCAGAGAGGCCACAACCAAGGTTTTGATTTGAAATGCACATAATATCAAAGGATGCCATGATTATTAGGTGTTGATATCATGGCACTCCCTGCCAGGAGGGCTTGCACTGGAATAAATGGCCCTGTGTTCCTTAAAGGTGAGAAAAAGACAGCAGTGTTTCAGTACCATCAGCACCACCACATCTTGGAGCCACCTCCACAGAGTGAAGTCCAGCAGGAACAGGTCCATCTTCCCCCCAGAGGAGATAATATTTAATAAAGGAGACTGATGAGGAGAAAAACACCTCTAACCCCACAGGAACTCTTCAGAACTCTTGCAATATCTTGAGGTTGATTTCTTTCCTGTAAAACAGTCAATAGATATCAGTCATCCTTTTGGAGATGGCACTCTGTATGGATTCCTCCATGCTAAGCCCTTGGTGGAAGTTGGTGTGGGTCAATCTGATGAAGTAAATTTGCATTTGGTGCCATAGCAAATCAACTTTGCTATGTAAAGAAGTTCTCCCCACTGCCAGCCAATGTTTTTCTGCCACTAGGGTCTCTGAGATACATCTCCTTAGCCACAGCTGTTAACCCAAAAACCACCTTAAACCTGTGTGTGAGGCTGGTGTCACTTGGCACTGGAGGTGAGTTGGCAATCTGAGATTACATCAACGAGTAGGAGGGAAATATATCTATTCAGCATTCAAATCCAGAGCTTGCTGGGAATTTTCTGTGCTATGCTGAGTGATATTAAACATGTTGTTGTGTTGTTTACATCCACAAAGGTTGAAAAGGGATGTTTAGCAGATGGCCAGGCATGAAGTCCTGCTCCCCAACACCACTGCAAGAGAGATTAATACTCTTCAGGATAAATACTTCAAGATCAGGAAGCTCTTTTGTCCTATTTTCACCTTAGTGCACTGCCAGGAATCTTAATGGAGGTTTTAACTGCTTTTTTGCAAATATGCAAAAGTAGTATTAATGTGGATGCACATCATTACTTACACTTCTGTTCTCTCATTGGTACATTTGTTATTTATTGGAGGCATTTGCAGTAAAACAAGTGGTTACTCTCCCTCAGAGTCACGTCTTTTCCTCCTATCATGCTTGATCCCACTGTAGGGACAAGTCATACGTTGAATTTATGAGACTAGAATAGTTTTAGGAAGAGCCCACAGTGGTACCATAAACACAAGTTCCAGCTGAGGCAGACAGGAGTCTATAAGTGTGCACCTCATCACAGCCCCTCACGCCAGCAAGGGAGGCAAAGGAGACTGATAGCTCACGAGCATCACTGGCATCTGCATCTCTATCCTCTTTTGTCCAACCTTGGCACATAACAACAGGGAATATATACCATAATACTTAAAGCTGAGTGAATAATTCATAGCAAAATCCATGTTAAGGAAGCCGACTGCATTTCAGTTCATGAGTTACCCATGAGCAGATGTCAAATGTCTAAACGTGCTCGTTAGTAGAAAGCATTCATTAGATAATTTCTGCTACTCCTCTGTGGCTTTCTTTTTGTTCCAAATTCAGTTCCTAGTTGGCATCAAACATTAAAAATTGAACTGTTTTGACTTCATGAAGAAATCAGAGTATGGTCGTCTGATTTCTGTTCAGAAGTTATTTGTTTCTAGGAGGAATATTCAGTAAGTGTGGATCCAAATTTTCTATTAATATTTGGTATGGTTTATTTAATAATAACTATTTGAATTTTTTACAAGCTGTCTCAGTTGCCAAATTATGTATGCATAGAAAATGGTCATGACAAAACTGCAGACCTGATACCAACCATTGCCCAAACACAAGCATATAAATGAAAGTTACAGTCATTTCTTCACTCTTGCCCATAGCCAAGTCCCTGAGCAATATCTGCCCTCTCTCCACATTGTTTCATTCATCTGTCTCAAGGCATCACAAAGTACTGCACTAAGTCATCATGTTTTGCTTTCTTATCAGTCTTTAAGGGATAGATCCACTGTGAACTTTTTTCAGCAGCAATGCAGACATATGATCTCAATTTAATACTCACACCATGTGGGACTCATTGGCCTGACTCGTGGGCTGCAGATTTGGGTTTCTTTGCAGTTATCATAATCGCTTCCTCTTGCTTCTGCATCTCTCCCCTCCTGGCTGCTCCAGCCAAGCTCCAGATGAAAGCCCTGCCATGGGGCACACAGGGTTGCACAGTGCCCTGCTCTCCAACATCCTTTGATCCCATGAGATACCATGAGCTGGGTGCTAGCAACTTACCTTAACCTTTAATATTTAATCTCCCTGCCCATGGGAGGGGGATTGGAACGAGATAATCCTTAAGGTCCCTTCCTACCCAAACCATTCTATGATTCTGTGATAATGGTTTAGACCTAAACTGCTATTTGCTCTGCATTGAAAGCGAGGAGCAAACTTCTGAGAGTCATTTACTTCCTCATCTCTGCTGAGGGATAGATACTGAACAACTGGGAGAAATTAGTGAACCACACAGTTGTCGCTGACTGCACCCGAACACACGTTCATTCTTATCCTCACTGCTATGTGGAGCTCTTCAGGGATTTCATCTCTTAGAAGAGATACAAGATGAGGAGGGTGAGCTGAGAGGGGGTAAATACACCCGGGCGTGGATGTGTAATGGTCTCTGAGCTGCTTTGCATTCTGTGGAAAAATTTCCATATGGCCTGGGCTGTTTTTTAACAAAATAGCACAGAGCTGCCAAAGACTCAGAACAGATAAATTTAACCTTGTGTGAAACACAGAGGACAGATCCTTCTCTGGCAGAGCTACACTAAAAACCACAGAGAAACGTTGCTTTCCACCAGCTGAGGATCCAGCCTAGAGGATCTGGCTTTGGAGAATGGAAAACCTCTACATAACATAAGCTCTCCATCTGATGCACATCTTGAAGGCCAGCGGTGACTGGCGCCTACCAGCTACACATCTCACACAAGCCATGGGCTGATGAGCAGTGAAGAGACACACTAGATGAGGGTGTGACAGCTGGAGTATGCAGGAGCATAGGAAAAAGGCACTTAATTTGATTTTGTCTGTCAAACAACAGAATATTTCTTATGGTAAGAAACATTAACCAAGTCTGTACTTCTCATCAAAAGCAGCAGAAGATTTGATGACAGAAGTTTGCTTGCTTGCTTGCTTGCTTGTTCTTATTTGATTTGTGGCATGAGATTGATGAGTTTCTCAGGTGCAGTTGAAGGGAGTAGCTGTATAATCCTGCACAATGCTGCTCATCAGATTTATCACAGAAGGGTACTTGTAGAGAAGCATCAGTGCAAATGCAATGAGTTCCTCCAACCCAGAGCTGCAAACGTGGAGTGTGCACAAAAGGGCTTCCCCAGTCAAATGTAGGGTTTCATTTTAAATTGACTTTGGGGACATCATACTCAAGAAATGACATGATCTAATGGCTTTCCTTCATTTTAATTACATCTCCTGTGCTTTAACTATGACAGTGAGATTTCTGGATGCTACCGTTCTCCTTAAAAATGTTAGTTTGCTTTCTACTGCCCAGTTTTCTTCATTCTAAAGAACTTCCAACCCATCCATGGGCCAAATTCTTTAGGTTCTTCATAAATTCATCTGGGTGTTTGGCTAGTTTACAGAGAATGAAGCTGTTTAGCTTTTTAAATGGGAGAGGATGCAGAAACAGGGTTCTTAATTCCTTGTGTAGACACAACAGAGGAACATGAACCCTGCTGCTAGACTGAGAGTTTGGGGTTTCCTCTTGTTAGTGCACACAGGAACACACATTTGAGCCTGTTACTCTTTCCATCCAAAATTCTATTATGGGCACAGGCTTGTTCTCATAAACCACATGGTAACATATTTCATCTCTTTATTTGCTCCAGACCCATTTTCTTCTCTGACAGCAGAACGAGGAGCAGCAAGGAGGCACAATGTGTCAACCAAGAGGCTGTCTGCAGGAGCACAGAGGTGAAGCTTCTCTTTGGCTCTCAGATGAAACTTTACCACGGAATTTGGCAACGCCTTGTAGTTGTTTTCTGCCTCTTCTGTCTTTTGCTGCAACAGCTCAAGTTTGTGTTAAAACACTAGCACCAAATTTGGCTCCTGGAAATAGATATAAGTTACTGGAAATTGGCTTAGATGTATTTGAGGGTAAAGCACAGCCACTGAGATGTCAGTCATGGCTGCAGTTGAGTTTATCCCTTTAGATCCCTATAGAAAGAGAATGATTTCTTGTCTTACACCCAGTCCATGAGTCTCCAGTATGTTACAATGTCTTACTCATGTCTCTCTGCTGATGTACCCCATGCTCCTGTCCCTTTGTACATCCTACTCTACATTGCACTCAACCTGGAGCTATTATTGGAAGTACCATTCCATTATAGGCATTTGAACTAAAAGTCAAGGCAGATTAAAACAAAAGTGCCATTCTGAATTTCAATCCTATTTATAAAAACCCAACAAACATTAAAAAAGGCCCTGAATCTATTTCAACAAACTCCTTCAGAATGCTCATAAACTCGACAGCTGTGTGGAAACTATGCACATCTTCCAGGTAAGTTCCAGGGCTTGTTCAAGAGGGAAGAGATTTTGCCAGCCTCTATTTTACATGTTTTAGTGGTCACAGACTTCCAGAAATCTTAGCAGAAACATCAGTGATTTTGTAGGTTGCCTCATTTCTGAGGTGTTGCCTGCTCTCCCTCATTCTGGAGGCTCCCGATGTTAAAAAGCTGACCTCAGGCTTTGGGGATTCCATAAATCTGTTACCACATTCCTCTGATAAATATTTTCTCAAGCTGTTTAGGAGGACTGAACAGCAAAGGGAGCTGCGGGTAGTAAGAGTGGCCAAATAAACATTCACATTAGTGAGTTGATTTTCCAGCAGCGTTGGTGCTACTGGAGCTGGCCACCATGGGCTGCAGGCTGCCTCTAGCCACGTGGGTGCTCACTTATGCTGCTAAAGGTACATTGATGTGTAGGAGATCAAAGGTGACCTTGGAAAACTCATGAGAAAAAGGCCTCTGTGAGACCTTCTGTATGAAATAAAAGAATCAATCAGTGCAGGACAGCAAGCAAGGGAGTCAAGCGTTCAGTCTGGTGTCCTGGGCAAAATTCCTCCTAGCCAGGATGGATGGACAAACATTTCATGTCAGCAAAAATGATTTTGGGTCATTTTTGAAAACTTCAGGGCTTTTATTGTCTATTTTTAGCTTCAGATATTACTCTTCCCTCCCTTATTTCCCAATACATCTCTCAGACTTCCTGAAATCCTGCTCTACCATTCACTGCCATGAATTCAGCATTTGTATTGGGCACCAGAGAGGCAACTGGACTGCTTATGGAAAAAGGGCATGATGAGAAGTTTTTCCAATTTAACTTCATCTCTTCTGACGTGTTTTCAGTGGATAAAATGAAGAAAGATAAAACAGGAGGAGAAAATAATCTAAAACCAAAAAGATCTTTTTTTTGGTTAAAAAATTCCAAAGGAAATCACTAAATTTCTCTGTTTTGGATTTTAATTTTTGAAATAGAGCAACACTTGTTTCATTGCATTGTGTTTCATTGTGCCTGAGGCAGCTACAGATAGTTTATGGTTAGATGGTTAATTATGGGCTAGTAATTATTGTTCTTTTGGCCTGTTTGTTGAGATTGTGGAACTTGACCTAATCAGGTCTCCTTGCTCCTTCGCCTCGTTCAGTAATTAATTTGCCATATGGCTTTGAAAAAAAAGAAAACCAAGCAGGGTTGTTTCTCTCCCTGCACGGTGTGGTTTAAGGAGTCTCTGTGAAGATGAGCAGCTAGACATTGCTAGAAGTGCAGCATATTTCAGTGCAGAGCCTTCCAAAAGTCAAACCTCTTCCAAAAGTCAAACCTCAAATTGTCAAAGGCATTCCCTTCAGCTACCTCGTGCCTTTCTTGCAGACTCTCATAAATAGAAGTCCAGCATAGAAAGAAGCTGATAAATTAGACATAGATCTAGGAAGAGAAAGGAAGCCAGAGACCAATACCTACAAGACATATGTCTTTATTTACTCAAACATAAATCAAACAGAACAGGAACTTCTGCAAGTAAATCGGATTCCATTTGTATGTTTTTCCTGACACATAAATCTGGCTGTAGCAGAATGGCATGAATAATAGAGGAACTGAACTCCCACAGTGACTAATCTTTCATTGAATCTGGACTGATAACTTACCCAACTGAGCTGGACTTTGGTGCTGCTGTGGGGATCACCAGAGGCAACACAGAGAGCTGTTTGCTGAAGAGTTTCTCTTGCTGAAGGCAAAGTGACTTGGATGTGAGCTCCTAAGTGCTACTGTAGAGCCAGCCTTTGTTGGTAGAATTTGCTAGGCAAAAAGGTCTCTCTCTCTCCTGAGGTCCTGCAGAAAGACTCTGCAGCTGTTTAGGTAATAAAGACCAGAAGACAATGCAGGGGATGCAGCGAGAGCAATGCCAAATGGCACTGAGAAAAAAAGTGAACTGCTCACAGATGAGCTTCTGCATGAACTTCCCTGTGCTAAAATGCAGCAAGAACCCAGCGACCCTCCCAGAGGTGGGGAAACATCTCTTGGACCGTGATGGGACCTGGCTTCAGACTCCCAATCCTCAGCTCCCATCAATTCCCAACACTCAAGCTGATTGAATATGCCCAGAAAGCTGCAAAATGATGAGTTCCTTACAAACTATCCAGGGGTTATCCCAGCAGCAGCAGTAGCCACGTGGCTCAGACACAGCTCACCTGGCTGACAACAGTTGTGCTGGATCTACAGGAAGCTTTGACCACTCAAGGCTTTCACAGCCAGGTTCAGGAGGTCTTTGCAGGAGAGAAAAATCCCCTCTTTCTTAGCTGTGTTTTGCTCTCCAAGCTGCTGAGACTGCGGATTTGACCATCTTAAAGCTTGAAGAGACTTTAGGTGAATCCAGTCTCACTCTTCGGAATGTTATCTTTTCAGTTTTGGCAAACAGAGGATATTTTCATAGAGATTCCTCTTGCTTGCACTAAAATGGAGGAAGATGGAACACGAGAGAGGGTTTTACTCCTTTGGCTGACAAAGTCTGCTTTGAATAAAAAATTAAAAAAAAAAATGGATCATGCAAAATATTATTAATGATCAAATCCACAGTTTTCACTAAGCCAGAACATTACTCAAGGTCATATCCCCTGAAATCCTTCTTTGACTGATGGAGTGGTTTCTTCCAGTTTAAACGCAGTCACAATATTATCCCTAATGTAAACTGGCAACATGGATGTTTTTGCAGTTGGTGTTGGTAAAGCATTCCCAAGAGTGGCAGATTACTTTCCACCATGGAAAAACAAATTCCACCCTCCCTGCCATCACCCCCAATTCCACTCACCTTTTCCAAACAGTACATTCAGTAGGAAATCCTGATGATGTTAAAGCTACTTCTGCTGAAAACCTGGCTACCTTAATTGGTCCTGTTCACTTGATATATGACATTTTCTGAGTCAAAGTTTTCCTGTGCTGAGCATCCATTAATTATGTATCCGATGAGGCCTTCCTGGTACTGTATCAAATCCATTAAAACCTATCTTGCAGGGATGGAAAAGGAGTAAGCAGATCCACGAAGAATAACAAAACAAGCCCCTCTGGGGTGTGTTAAAATGCCTTAATGCAGCAGGGCAGGCTGTCAGGGCTGCAAAACTCTTTGGAGGATGGGAGTGGAGAACAGACTTACAAGCAGCTCTTTGGAGCAGCAGGTTGGCAGAGTTACCTGGAACGATCCATACGTTAAGTCTGTTGATGTTGAGGGTCTCATAAATACCTTGATATATAGCAGGAGGAGCAGGAGAGTGGCTCCTGCAGAGGAGGGACATGGAGGAGGTGAGGGGGCACCCGATGGCTGTGCTGGAGAAGGGCTGACCTGGTTAAGGAACGAAAGGTCGCAGAGACGAGGGAAGGAGGAAATGAAGGCAGCCTTATTTAAAAACCACAGTGTGGTTTTCATTCTACCACGATTGGAGTTAATAGCTAAGCTCCTCTCAGCTGCAAAGGTCTAGAAGACAGTTGGGAGGTTGATAGTTTTTTAATGACTTAGCAAAGAAGCCATCTGGAAGGACAAAGTGCTGCATTATTTCTCAATTGCAATGAGGATGATGAGCAGTTCTACCATAACATCCAGCAAGTTATGGCAGGTATACTGGAAAGGAGCCAGGTTGGTTTTTCTAGCAACACCTGCCTGGCAAGTTCAGTAGGACACAGAGATAAACTTCCAAACTACACCACACTGCTCTAGAAGATGAGTTGTCCACAGCTTTAGGAACTTGTCATCTAAAGAGACTTCTTGGGGGAAAACCCCTCAAAAAAAACCAACAAAAAGCCCACCAAAACTACATAGCATGCAGAAGTAACCCCTCCTGAAGTGACAGGGACACGTCATATTTCACAACACTGTGCAGGACCTGGGGCCAGGTCTCTTCCTTCTCCTGTCAGCCTTGCACAAGCCAAAGTGGGGACCAAGGTCTCACATCTCCCTCTGCCCTGCTGCAGTTCTGAGCGTGGGTATGGTCCTGGGGTCAATGGTTTATTCATCTAATAGCTGTGCTGTTTGCTTGGGGTGGTATCCATCTTCATGGGCTTTAGGCATTTTAAATTTAGACATCAGTCATGCTAGGCTCCCTTTATCAGGAGAGATGAGGAACGACTCTCTGTGGGGAGAGATTCATCACATGCTAAAAGAGGTGTCTGAGAGAGGAGAGATGGATAGCTCTTTGGAAGGACTTATTTCTCTAGATGTCTCAGCAAAGTTATTGCAGATGAATCTCAGCTTATCCATCTCCTAGTATCCAGCTCTCCTCCAGCTTGGATGTGCAGGTATCTGGCTGCACACCCACCCAGCCCAATGATTCTCTTCTTTATAAGGTGTGAGCATCTATCTAGAGATATGTATGAAAAATAATTAAAAATCACCAATGACTAAGAAGAACTTTTCATATTTCACTGTCTACTTATCTCTGTTAAGTCAGATAAATGAGGTCAACCAGGGAACGTGGCCCATGTGCTAAAATCATCAGTGGATGATGTCATGGTCAAAATGAGTCCTCTTTTAGGAGTTTAAAAGGTAATTGAAAGGTTATTTTTTTTAGAAGTTCACTTCATTTTTTCTAATGGGAAGTAAATGAGATTCAGGTCATACTCAGGCAAGCTCACGGTGAAGTCATAGGGTGAAGAGAGGGAAGATGGAGTTGAAGATTAATTTGATTAGGATTTCTTATGATAATATTTGATTTTATGAGGGGTTTAAAAGCAGCAAGGTCCATTTACTAAGTCTGAGCTGTTCACTCTTTTATTTTTTTATTATTTTTTTTTTTCCAGGCTCCATGGAAAGGTACAGAGCTTTGGATGGAGTTAGATGGCCACAAATGGAGAAAAATTAATACCAGTTACAATAAGAATCTGCAAAGTGTTAGCAGAATAAGTGGGTTTGATTAAATGCAGAGTTGAAGATTCTTTGGATTTCTCAGGGAGCTTCCTGATTTTTGTGATACACAAGCTCCAAACTTTTAACGTGGGTGAATGCTACGAGATTTTAATTATACTACAAACTAGTAGGTTAAAGAATCCACAGGAAGAAAACAATCCCTTGCCAGATTTGTGGTTCCCCAAAAAATAGTTATTAAATATATAGATATCTGTCTCCTGTTGCTGCCAAAGAATCTTAAAACTTTGTACCTCACTGAAAAAGGAGATAACATGGATTCAAGAATAAAATCCCAACATTAGTAGACACAGGATAAATTCCTTCAGCATTGTATAACATCTGGTGTTTGGGAAGCAGGATAAGATCCAGCACAACACACTAACCAAGGACATAGGACAGTGGAGATCTGCTGGTGCAAAAAGAAGCTCTGACAGAGCTATAAAATACAGCAAACACTCGCCTGGGTTGCAGAGCAGGGAGTATTTGCTTTGATTTTGAGGACACTCACGACAGTTCTGCAGCTCATCCTAGTTCTGGGCAATCCATTAGTGTCACCAGATTGGAAGATGTGGAAAAAAAAAAGAAGGATGGGAAAATCCCCTGTCCTTCTGTTTGCAGTTTCTGAATGCATCCCCAAAGGTGGCAGGGCTATTAAATAGCCATTAAGCTGTGATGTGGCAGCACATCAGCTAAGTTTGCTCTTGCAGGAGCTCTGGAGGGTCACAACAGCTTTACCAGTGTCTGGCAGAGAGTCCTGGCTGCCTGCAGGAAGGGTTTTCTCCGTGATGTATTTTACTCTAAAGCTGTGACAACTGATAAATAGCTCAGATGAAACCTGCATGAACAAGAACAGAGCTTTACTCCAAGCATACCGTGTGCTTCTTCTGACCTTAAAGTGGTTTCCTGACTCAACAGAACAAAACAAGGATTTTTTCAAGGTGATAGGCATGGAATGCAAATTTGGAGAAGGAGAAAAGCATCTAGCTGAAGCTCCCCAAACTTCTTTTTTTCCCTAATGAGCCAAGGTGCTATACATGCCAGAAAGATCTAGAGGGATTTTTTCTGGAGCCCAGAAATCTTTTTCCTGGAAAGATCCAGGAAAAACCTGGAGCTCATGGTGTGTCCCTCTTGCTATAACCACATTATTTGTGCACACCCTGCACTGTTGGACATACTGACATGTTTATGAGCCACAGTCTAGGGAGTGGCCCCTTCTTTTCTTACAACAACAGTATTTCTGGTGAAAATGCATGTAAGGCTGGAGATCAATGAACCAGTTTATGCACACTCTTGCTTTTCTCTTGGAATTTGGACAACTGCCCAGTCTAGACATCACTCTGCGAGTCATCCAGACGTTATTTTCCTTCATCTCTTCCAGGAGCTTTCCTTACCCTGCCACCTTATCAAAGACTTAGTATTTAAACAGCTTAAGCTTGATTCAGCATGTTATTGATGAGTTGGCCATAAACCATTTCTACAGGCAGCTCACCAGTCAGAGCTGGGGAGAAGAAGATATGAGCTTAGAATCATAGAATCCTTTAGGTTGGAAGAGACCTCCAAGATCAGAGATTAGAGGCTGGGATAGGAAGGACAGGCAGGCTGGAGGCTGTGACCTCCTTCAGCAGCACTGGATCCAGAAAAGCTTCTGGGTCCACAGCTTGTGGACAACCTTTTGCTGTGACCAGGAATACCAGAACACATCTCTAAACTTCATGGTCTCCTTATCACCTCATCTCTCTTCTTATGAGTGAGACACACTTTTCCACCTGAGAAGGTCTTTTAATTGGTTGGTGGATGTTTACAATCTTGGTTTGCAGCAGCAGCAAGCTAAGTCTTCCAGATTTATGGAGACAGGACCCTTGAATTTAAAAGCTTGCCCTGTTTTCTTCCCAGTGTGTGCTTGAGGCAGATGATCTTGATTTCTTGGCCTGCTTTCCAGTTTGCTTTTCCTAGAGTCCCACCAAGTTGGACTGGTGTGTGCTGTTAGGGGTCTACTCATGTTTACAGCTTTACTCTAACATTCCCTCACTGTTGTCAAGATTTGTGCTGGTGTTACAGAGTAATGCACTTAGATGAGCACACAGGGGCTTGAATTCCCCATCCACTATGACTTGCATGTCTTATCCCTGTAAATATTAATGCAATTATGAAGGAAATGTTTCTTCTCTGGATGGGGAAAGGAGGGTGAGTTATATAAACCATGTGAAAGAAGAAATGTGAACTTCAAGCTTCAAAAACTGCTGATGAAGAACCAACTTCTGTTAATTCCTTAGAGCACTGAGGTGCATCTGAACAGGGAGAGAAGAGAACTTCTGTCTCAGTAGTGAGTGAGGTAAGAAGACCTAGAAATTAATTTAAAGCATATTTTTCTTCAATCTGTGATGGCCCAAGTAGGGTTGGTGCTAATTTCATTTAGGGTTGGGAAGGGAGTTCAGGAAAACAAATTGATCTCTCCAGATTAAACATGGGTGGAAGTCTGTGTAATGAATTGAATTGGCCCGAGGATCATTTTGCTCATCCTTGCTTTTGTGAAAATATTTGCAGTGTGACTTTTGGGCCAGCTGAGAACTGCCTCTGTTTGTTAAGGACCGCAAAGAATGTTTAGAGAAGAATTTTGGAAAATGTCTTTGAATAATGTGGATTAGTGGTGGCCTGTGTAATTTAAATTTTCCCATAATTAAATACCAACAGTAATTAGCCAATAACATCCAAAACCTGAGCTTATATAAAAAAATATCTTTAGAGAATGACCAACTAACACAAGGACTTATAATATCAGGAAAGCTGCAAATGATCCTGAGGGTTGTCATCTCCTTTCCTCCTCTACCTCCAGAGTACTGGAAAGCTCTGTGGGCTCCATGGAGGGGAAGTTCTGGGATTTCTCCTGCAGCAGCCTGTGGTGGAAAATGGGATTGAGCAGTTCTAACTTGCTCGAGCCACCTGATTTATCTATTTGGGTGCTCAGGAAGCTCAAAGACTGGCTGCTAAATATTTAGTGACTATTCTCACTAAGAAGACCCCTGGAGCATCTGCTGCCTGAGGAACTGGGATGCTCAGGGGCTTTTTTTTTCCACCTGCATGGGATTGGCACCCGGGAGTGAAGCAGAGAGCACTGGAGGTTTTATTGTTGTGGTTGGGGAGTGCTGTTCTGCTGTGCTCTGCATAAAGCCAGGCTGCACTTCTGGGAGCAACGACTGTTTCTTTGAGAACACATACAGAGACCCACGGACACGGGAAAGAAAACAAGTGAAAAATTTATGGAGGTGGAATGGAAAAGAAAAGAATAATAGGAATCTGTGATTTATGAAACAGCACAATGAAAGACAGAAATAAAGGAGCCTGGAGTTTTATAAGATTATCTGAATTCATTTGAGAAGCAATACAAGAAATGAAGCTTTGTGGCTCTAGAGACGATATTCCCTCAACTTTTTATGTCTATTCAAATGCCCAGTGTGTGGATTTGTCAAGCTTAAAAGGCTAGCAGACTTGGCAATCTTATTCTTTTATCTGCAAGCCAGGTAGGGCACAGGCAACTGCCCAACTTTCCCATATTTTCCTGCCAACATTTTCACTTTACACTTGAAGGGACTTGGTGCAGAGGGCACATGGAGATGCAGCCTTTGTGTTTGTTCTGCTCTGGAGCAGAGACATACAAAGATGCCAATGATGTGTGAGGATTACGGGAAAGTTTGATCCTTTGTTTACTTCAAAATGAGCTGAGAAGGTCCAAGAAACAGCATTAAGCAGCACAAGCTGAACCTGGCCAGGGAAACAAGAGGCAAGGGAATAGCTGGTAGCTGGTTCAGGCAGAGCGGGTGCAGAGGGGTCGTATATTGACTCCTCACCCAAGATGTCCATCTAGGACATAAACACATCTGAAACTAAAAATAAAGTGCCTCCTTGGCCTCATGGCTAGGATTCCTAAGCAACAATCCATCTTCCACACTGTCCTCATAGCTGGTTGGCCAGACACCCTCCCAAGAGGCACTGCCCAAGGCTTTCCAAGAGGATCTAAGGAGGACCCTTCTGCTGAAGTACATCTCTCTCTCTAGAGGACAGACATGACTAGCTCAGAGACAATACCCTGGTTTTGGCTGGCTAACATCAGACAAATTCTGCCTCTCCTGAGCACAGCCTGTCCCCAGTCAGGGCACAGACAAGCAGGATCTAGTTCTGTGCATGTTCCCAGTCAAGTGGATGAAAGACAGCTCTGGGTCAGAAGCTGTGCAGCAGTGCTAATATAATGCTATGCCTGAACTATTAATCCCAGCACTGCGGGTGATAAAGACATATCCCAGCATGCCTGGGATGGAGTAAGGAACTGAAACTGCATTTCTTTTCTTTTAGGCCAGCATTCCAAGTTATCTAATTCCCATTCGGTCTTAAGTATTCTTTCTCCTTGTCTGCAAGCTAAGATTCAATATCTGAAGAAATTTTGTACTACAACCATTGAAACCTAAAACTGTTTTTTTTCCTATTAGCTCCTGATGAGACTGATTAAGATGTAGTGAAGTCAGATCTGGGATGCAGGGGAACACATTCCAGCTCTGCTCACAATAAGCGTCTCAGATTCGCTCCTGGATCCCGAGTGTTCCCCTCTGATACAGGATACTGCATTCCCACAGAGTTCTTAAATCCCTGCTATGCAGCACAAGTGTGTGGTCAAGAGTATTTTGCATTGTTGGATAGCAGATCTCAGCAACATTTCTCACATCTCCAATGCAGCAGACGAGGTGGTTTTTGAGAGAGGAGCCACAGACTCATTCTTTGCTGGGAAATAGCAAAAAATCAGACCTCAGTCAAAGCCACAAAGTCTCCATCTAAAATCTCCCTTGCCCTCCACCATTTCAATGTGTTGCTACTTGCACATGGACACTAGGTTCAGATAAAATGACTGATCTTGTCCAAGAAAAAGGAATGCCTTCAAACATGAAATAGTCACTTGAAATTAACTTGAGAGTGCATTAAAGCTACTTTAAGTAGAAGGCACGTGGAGCAAAATGGCCAGAAGAGTGAAAGGATAAAATCTCAAGAAGTTCCAAGGTTGTAGATGGTGAAAATTGACTTAACATCAATCAAGTCACCATGAAGAGGAACTGGTCCACTGTGCCCTTGCTCGAAGGGGTTTGTAAACTCATTTTGAGCATAACATGATAAGAAAGATAGCAAGGCAGCAGGGAGGGCTGGGGAAGGACAGGGATGCCACGACCAACGTTTTGTGACTGGTGTGCAGCACAGTGGGACAGCAGCAGGGAAGGTTATTATGAATTTGTAGAGATCATTAATTGGAGGGTTTTGTTCTGTTTCAGTTTATCACCGTGTTGGTTCCTCTCCAAATAAAAAGATAGAGAGAAATGTGTGAAGAGCTTTGTGTGACAGGGCAACACTATGTCACTGGTGTTCCTGGAGTCACTGGAGTTCTTCATTCTTCAGACCTCACTGCCAGATAGCCCCTGAAATTAGGCTTTAGATCTGTCATTTTAGAGGGTTGTGGGTATTAAATACACCTAGGATGTTTAGATCTATAAATGCCCACGAGTCTAACAGACACCAAAGTTTCTACATATGTTAGGACTTAAGATTTTATAAGGCACAAAGTGGCTTTTACCTTATCTTAAAAGAAAAAATAAATCTAGTTTTATGCTTTTGCAACTGATTGAGACTATGGCAACATTGTAGGGAGTGAGAATGAGTTTATGGAAACTAGGTGAGCGAGTTCTAGGCTACCTGCTTAGGTGTTGTTAATACTTTTCCTGTCCCATGGATATACATGAAGCTGAGGCTCTTCCCAGCACAGGACTTGTGTTCATCTCGGAATTAGTGCCTGCTGCTTTGGAGATCAGACTTGCAGGAGCAGTTTGAACTCACTTATGAAAACTTAGGGCCTTTTTAATAATTGGCACGCTTACTACCAGGCAAAATATATTTTCATCTTCAATTGGGGGTGGGGGATGAAGGAAGAAAGTGAAAAAAAGAAGCAAAAGAGAACTAGAAGTGGGGGAAGAACAAGGGAAAGAAAGCAATGAATCTTGCCTATCATATAGAAAGCTCCAGGGGCACTGACATTCTGTGCCAGTGTCTTATTTGCATGGCTATTTCAAAAGGCAAAATAAACAGGCAGCTCCACAGCTGCCCATTAGTATTCTGGGGCTGTCTGAGATCTGGCATCTCCCTCTGCCCAGCGACACCGGGAGCTGCCCAGGGCACCGCTGGTGAGCAGCTGAAGCCTCCAGCACTCCAGAGCTGATCAAACCAAGGTGTCATTTTTTCAGCTCTTTTGCTCTCCTGCAATACAGCTTGATTACCTACAGTGAGGAAATGGGAATGTTTTCCTTTCTTATGAAAGTGGCTAATAAAGTGTCTTTGAACAACCAGGATGCTCAGCTCCGAATACACAGGGATTTCTTAGCAGAGTCTAGTTCATCAGTTTAGGCTCCAGTTTTCCCAGAGTTTCTGCAGCATTATGTCAGAACATGATTTAAATGCAATAACAATTGTTTGGCTTGCAGTCTGGGAGGAACATGTGGTACCTTTTTACTGTTTTACCATTTTTATAAGTTAAGCTACATCATTTTTTTGTTAGAGTAGCTGCAGTTCCTAAGGGGAACGTGCATTCCAGATTTTTCAAGATTTTATTCTATGCTTGAAACCAATTTTCATTTTCCCTTTCCAATTGCTTTTGAAAAAGGCTTATCTTTTAGTGTAAAAACCATCCTGATCTTATCACCAGCACCCTATTGTAACTAGAAGGGGATGTTAAATTACCTTGTCCAGCTGGCCTAGTGCCATAGCTGACTTATCTGACTTATCCATGAATTCACTGTACCCGAGACAAGAAGTGCCCTGTATAATTTTGCTGCTTTTCAAGTGCAAGAGATTGCTTCTGTAATAGAAATTTCACAGTAACCTCTCTTTTCATGTAGCACTATTCACACACCCATTAACCTCCGACGACACGAATGTTTGTAGAAGTGAATTTGAAGGTCGCCTGCCCATGTGTTTGTGGAAACCAAATGCTCTGTTTGAACGTGCACTTATTGGTGCCAAAGAGCTTGGGCATTGAGCCAGGGAAGGAAAAAAAAACAATACAGCCAGACCTGTCTGGCCAAACAGGGCTAGCAAACCTCTCTTGACTGTTTCCTATTGAAACCCCACGCTTGTCTGATGTAGTTTTTAGAGCAGTGCATGTTATCAGTGCCCATGCTTTATAGATGAGCTGGGAATTGTGCACAGAGGAACAAGCTGATGTGTACTTACGTGGCTGATAGATGCTCACAGAACCAGCCAACCCCTTCACGAGCTGCTCGTGGATGTGGGTATTTTGTCACACTCCCTCAGCCGGTTCCTTTGCAGATGGACTCAACATCAGACCTGAAAAACAAATTCCACCACATCTCTGGATCATATCACACTTGCTGGTTGCTCCAGCCTGTTCCTGCTCACCATGGGATACAAGCCACGAGGTTAATCCCTTCCAACAGCTACCAGCTCTCTCACTTACTTTGGACCAAAAGCTGAAAATGCCTTTTATAATCTCAATATTATTTATTGCCATCAAGTCTCAACCATAAATCCAAATTTAAACCTGTCCCCAAACCATAGCTAAAACTCATCATTTTGATTTATCTCCATTTCAAAAGGAGGAGAGCCACGAGTAGCCAGTTCCTTTTTCAAAGGGAATTATGCAGCTCACAAAACACTCAGAAATAGTTGACAAAATTAATTTAGGATGGTCAGCAACTTGCAAGACATCCCATAGTTCAGTTAAAACAATTCCCCAGGATATCTTGGTGTCTTCAGCTTCTCCATCTGCAATTTATTTCTGGAATGGAAGGTGCAGCTCTTGAAAAACAAGATACCTTCAGCAATGCAGAGCATGAGAAGGGGTCTCTACTGGTTGCATGTGAGCTCAGTACCAGCAGAGTTGTAGAGCTGCATGTTCCCAAAGCGTGTCCATGGCTCTGCTGAATGTGTGTGTAAGAGGCTGCCAGAATTCCTTTGTGCCCTGGAGTATTTTTCAGAGTATACATTTAAGACCTGAGTACACGAGGCAGGATACCAGTGAAATCATAGCAGTATAATTATGCTGTTATTATTAGGCACACTTCTTCTAGAATAGAAACTCCAGAGAAAGCTACACCACTACAAACTATGGCAATGTAATTAGGCAGTAGACAGACTTCTTAGTCATGCTAAATTCTCTAATATAGGTCTGTTGCAAAGCTGACAGGATACCCAGGAAAAAACAAGATGAGTGTGCAGATTTCTGGAGAGGAGGCTGTGCTCAGGCTGGAGGATGAGCTGCAGAGCTGCACGTAAGAGATGCTGAGGATCCTTAGAAATCTGCAGTAAAAGATATCCCACATTGACAGAAGATACAGCTTTTGTCTTTAATATTTGACTTAAGTGGCCTGCAATCTGAAAACAAATCTCTAAAACAGGGCATTTCATGTCTTTATTCCTTGGAGAATTTGAGTTGCCTCATCAGAAGCACTGAAATGCAAAATTTAATCTGCACTTTCTTTTGTAAACTGTATCTCAGGCTGGGATTCTCATCAGAACAAGATTTCTTGTGAGATTTCCAGTTCCTGACGACAGAAAATACCACAAGAAAAGACTTGCCTTATTCTAGCCAAACACAAAAATCTCAGAGATGTGCAAAACTAAACAAGTGAAATGATGATGATGCTCTGAGATGCACAGAAGGTTTTTTAGGATTCCTGTTAACGTGACCAGATCTCTTTGTGGTCCCTCTCTGATTGAGCCACGACAATCTGACTGAGAAATTGCCACTTCCCAGCAGTTCAGGAAGATTTCTTCTTTGAAGGATGAGATTCTTTGTGCTGAACACATTCTGTTTGGCTGAAATTGGTGCTGCGAGAGGGCTCCACTCAGCCAACCATTCCTTCGAAATGGAAGAAAGAAACCCCAAATCAAAACAGAAATTAGCTCAACCTGTTATTAGCGGTTAAAAAGGGGAGAAGCTGTAAGATTGGAGTCTGATGTGGTCCCACTTGCTCCTAAAGAGGGTTAACTTTTTTTTTTTTTTAACAGTGAAATGTAAAAAGCAACTTGCAGCTTTTCCTTCTTTCCGAGAAATCATAAAGATCTTTAGTGCCCTCTACAGCCCTGCTGAATTTCTTCAGCCCCAGAACACTCACCTCACTTTTTGTGTTCTTGTTCTTCTTTCTGTTTCTCGAGTGAGCTGCACTGTACAGCCCTTTAAACGAGCTTTCAGCACTGCATTAATCACATGCCTTAATGGGCAAATTCAGCTTTTTTTTTTCTTGCTAATATATTTGCATGCTCTTTACGTAACAGAATGCTAAAAAGTACAGTCTGTGCAGCTGGAGAACTACAGGCTTATTTCATTTCCAACCCAGCTAGGCAGCATGTGGTTTATACAGCAAAAAGAGAAACAGAAGGCACAGTTTTCCTCCCTGTGCACCGACACTTCATCTCTTCTGCTCGTAGCCAACTGCCTCTGATTGTGCATAACTCACAGAAAAGTCTTGAAAACCCCAAATTGCTTTGCAGCCTCGTAGGTTTACTGAGAGTGATTTACACCAAGTGTAATAGACTTGTTTGCTGCTTGAGAGAGCAAAAAGGAAGATATCTTGACTAAACTTACGTAGCAGTCTCTGTGGCCAAAGATCTAAAAGTCCTTTGCAGGCTGATAGAGGTCTCAGATCAGTGAAAATCAGCATGTAACCACCTCGTGAGCTGGGATTATGAGCTGAGCCTGGCCATGGCTATTAACATCATTTCACCCAGCATTTCATCCACATTCTTCTGCAGCAAACACGATGTCTCTTCTTAGGTGGCTTGCCTGTAACCACAGAGCCAGGTTTTGTGTATTTAGCTTTGCCCTATGGACAGCTGCATAGCTTCCCACCCAGGAGCAGCTTCCACATGTGTCCTGTAAATACAGCTCACATCTGCTGACCTTCCACCGAGGGTTTTCACGATGGGGCCATGAACTGTCAGAGCCTTTTAAATGTTGCTGCTCCATCATTCAGGGGATCTCAGCCCTGCAACCTGGAGGTATGAGCTCAAGGTTTCAGCTAGCAAAGCAATCACAAAAAGCAGCCTGGACTTGGAGATGGACTTCAGCCACCTTGTTCTTGCCTGAGTGGGTTAGTGACCCAAGTCCCCTTCAAATCAGCTCAGGTGCACAGATTTGTACAAGCTGCTGATGTGCTTCTGGATCACGGTGTAGACAAAAATCAGAGGAACAAGGACAGCACCTCTTGAAGGCTTAGGCTGGGAGCAGAAGTGCTCAGGAGGATGCTCAGTGGTGCCCTGTTTGCCACTGAACACATGAGTTTGCACAGCCCGTGTGGAGACTGCCAACCACCACACCCCAATGAAGGTGTGGTAGGGAGAGGGGGTTTTCCAATCACATGCACTATTTGTTAATGGTAGAAATATTGTCCTTTTATTGCTCTGTTACTGTAACAAAAGTCTCCAAAATACACTAGGTAGGACCAGTTAACTGATAGGAGCTGAGCTCTTGCTTCATCAGAAGCTCCGTGACCTGGGGAACTGTTCAAAACCTAAATAATAACAAACTTTTTATTTACAACTAGTAAATTATGCCCATATGTTTCCGAGCAGATCCTTTCTCAGCAGATGAATTAGCCTGCCAGAAATAATCCATGTTAATGCACTTTTTTTTTTCCCCCAACAAACCCCAAAGCTTAATATGTCTAACAACCCTTCTGCTTCTTTATGTTTCACTCCCTGTTCTTAGTTTTTAAAGTTTCCTGGAAAACCAAATTGTTTATTTATTGAGAAGAAGAAGAGAAGACGAGGCGGGGCAATAAAAATTTTCAGTTGAAAATATTCTCCCTGTGGTGTTTTCATTTGAAAATACATTTTGATTTTGTGTGTGTGGAGATGAAATAATACCTGGAAATTAAAACCTGGGTTTCATTTTGAAATGACAGGCTGAAAAAAAACTTTCAGCTTAGGATGTCACTTTACTCCAGTGCTTAAAAATACAAAAATAAGAGTTTATGCTTCAGTTTAGGCACTTTGATTTTGTTATCACATAACTTCTTTTCCTTATTGCTGACTCTTCCCTCCTTCCCCTTCCACCCATCCTTTCCTATGCTGGAAAAAGGCAGAAAAGGCAAAAAAAATATCAAAAACATGGTAGAAATGTTTTCTACCTTTTTTTTTTTCCCCATTTATTTTAGGTAGAAAAATGTGGAAAAATTTCAGCTGATCAAAAAAAATGGGAAAAAGGGAATACTTCTATTTTTTCATGTTTTCTCACTTTTTCTATTGTCTTGAAGTAAAATCTTTGTATTGACAAAAATTAGAGGACAATTTTAACATTCTTAAAATCAAAAAAAAATTAAGAAGCAGAAATACAAATAGTCCCATCCTTTTTCAGAAGCAGAACTTGGTCCAAAGCCAAGATGAAATGAAAAACTGATATTAAAAAAACGAAAGGTGTTTTATCTGGACAAGTTTAAAAACGTTGCATTTTCATTTTAAACTTTCCAGGTTGATTTAAAAATTAATTAAGTCTGGATAAAACTTTTGAAATGAGCAGAAAAAACAAACAAACAACAACTCTGGAAAAGATTTTCAGCCTTTTTCATCCTTCCAGGTGGAGAGTCAGGCTCCAGTGGGGTTGGATAGACTAAATATAGAGATGTGCAAGGTTTTGTTAAGGAAGGGGAAGGAAGAATTGAGCATCCAGTAACAACTAGTGCTACATGACAGCATTCACATCCAAGAAGTGTGGACTCCAAATGAGCAGAGAGCTCGAGGAAGGGTTTTTTTTGGGAGGCACCACGTGCTGCCTGGGCTCCCCACGGCTCCAAGCAAGTCCCCCAGGACCTCACATCCACAGGGAGCTGGAGCATCTGTGGGGTCTGAGGAGCCAGGGAGATGCTGGTGGGCGTTCAGTTTGCCCATAAAGTCAACCACTAACACCTTCAACCGTCCTGGCCTGGAGAACAGCACTGTTTGTCCAAGGTTGGGCAAACTCCTGGAAAAAAAAACCCCAACATTCCCCCTGTTAAATGCTGCAGGCTCAGAGTATCAGCCACAGGAAAGCACTAAAAACTTCAGGATATTCCCAGTGGCAAGCTGGCTTGCTGTGTGCTTTTGTGTGTTGTGAAGGAATATAATCTGTTACCATTTACAGGTTTATGCCACACATGCACAAACACAAATTATGATAGAGGATACAAGCGTGGAGTAGCTGATGACAATAAAATAGGATTTGGCTGCAACCTTGTCTTCACTTGCTGATAGGAAGGGAAAATCTCACAGAAGACAGGTTTAATCCAGCTGTGAAATGTTTCAGGGTGCCTTAGACACGTCTCATGTAGCATGTAAAGGAACAATAAACCTACGACAGACACATCTGAGTGGTTTGAGTGAACTTATAATCACCTTATCATTTCTGAAATGATATGCAGAGTTTATATTTCTGCTGTTTCATATGCACCACCAAAGCAAACAGTGAATCCAGAGTGATTTGGGAGGAGAGATCACTGGGAGGGAAGAAATGTTAGACTTTGGATTGGTTTTCTCCCCCATAAATCCAGCATTTCCACGCTTCTGTTCTTTGTCAGTTCCACACCCCCATCCTGCCTAAATACACCCTTACAGAAATAAAGTGCATTGCTCGTGGTAGTGCTCCTTATTTTCCAGGCAGTTCCTAAAATATCACCTTTTCTTCTATTTTGCATAGTTGATTTGCTGGGGAGGGGGCTGGTTTGTACCAGAAGAGCAGCTGACTCCTGGCCAACTGCTGTTTGATGGATGAATTGAACCCAGCTACCAGCAGACAGCTCCACGCTGCAGAATTACAGACCAGTTTAGGACAGAAAGGAAGGCTAGTAAAGATTAAAGACTATTTTTAACAATTAGCAGTGTGTGGAAGCTTAAATCACGCTCAGGGTATTTTTCAGCATCTCTTTTGGGATGAATAATGCTGGATGGAGCATTACTCTTATCTCCACCAGCTCTTACTGTACTACTAGAGAAACGATAAAGAAGCTGCAAGTCATGTGTGGGGGAACTGGGAGGAGAGATTAGAGTTGCACAAGACCCTTGTTTATTACCAAGGTTCCAGTTTTTTAACTTTTGAGCCCAGTAAAAAGCTCATTTACACCCTCTCCCACCTCTCTCTAGATTGCTGCTTCTAAGAGGCAAGGGGCATAAGACCCATCCGAGCTATGCTGCTGTGCTGAGAACAGCAAACAAGCTTCCAAATCTCAGCAAAGCCTTTTCAGAGCAGATGAGAAGTGGGGAATTACAAGACAGACCCAAAGACATCATTTTCTGTGGAAAAAGGAGGCAGAAGAAAGAGAATGAAAGGAGAAAGTGAGAGCTCTAAACATAGCCTACATGAATTGGGGAGTATTTCTGGTTTAATCATCATTAGTCTATCATCCTGCAGATAGTAAAATGATTCCATGACTCATTTATTTTGTGTAGTTTGCACCAGCCCAAGCTCCTGTCAGTGCTTCTGGCTCTTTGTTGCTGCTGCTGACTCAGTTTAACCAACCTTGACACTTAAAGGCCAAAATTAATCTTCCAAGTAAAAGATGGCCAAGATTACTAAATTATGTGCCTCTTCATTATCTTTAGGTACCTTCTTAGGACAGATGGATTGCCTCAAAGTCAGGGAAGAAAATCCTACAGGGAGAAAGCAAAGAATAATGTGCAAATACCCAATGAAAGAAATGAATCTGCACCAAAGGAAAAAGGGAAAAACACACATGCCATTTTTTTTCCCCCCACTCATTCTGTTTCCTTTATGTTCACTGGTTCAGGGCTGCTGGTTGAAGATGGAGACATATTAATTCTCCATACAGAAAAGTAAACAGTGATCTCCACCCTCTGGGATTCAGATGTCTGGTCTCAGTTGTCCCTGAGGAACCTTCCTCCACTGCCTAATGGTCTCTGACCATAGCAGATCCATTTAAGGGATACCACATCATTTTCTAAAGCCTCATTTAGACTCATACACAAAAAAAACCCCATCACCCTGTCACAGTGAAGCCATTTCAACCCCCTAAACCTCCTTTTTCTTTATTTCTCGTAACTAATTTAAAATGCAGGGAGAGATTTAAGAAAGAAAACGAGAGGTGAAGGAAGGAAGGAAAGGAAATAGCACAGGAGCTAACTTTCCAGAGTTGCATTAAATGATGGATTTTAAAAGTCCATTTTAAAGAAAGTCGTGTAGCTTTTTTAGAACAAGTGCCTGCCATAAAAAAGAGAGAAGGGAAAAAGACATTATCTGGTCTAGTAGTTTTCAGGAAGTTGTGGTCCCAATTCCCTAAAAATAAAATTTCTTTATGATCATCATTTTGCTTATTACTTCAGTCATTGTAGCATCCCTGAAAACCTCAGCAGAACTTGGGATCCTGTGGTAAAAAACAGATTACTGGTGACCAGATCTAGTGTTTGAATAAATCTAACCCAGGGCATTGGTATAAATACAGAAATCCTCTCCAGAAGACAGGCTCAGGAGCTCAGAAAAATACCAACATGATCATTATTTGTAAACTCAAGCCAGAAATATTTATTTAGACTTTATGGATACGTTTGACTGTGACAAGGACAGAACTGACAATGTTTTGCCTGTATCATTTTGAGCTGCACATGAAACTAGAAATGATAGCAAGAAAAAGATTTGCCAAGGAATGATCTGACAGAAGCAATCAGTGCTTGGGAACTGCTCTGGTGAACATAAAGGGGCATTTCTTGGTGGGAAACGTTTCTGGATGAAGCTTTTTAAACAAATCAACTCAGATTGGAAACTGCCAGAGGACAGATGAGGCTGCAATGGAAGCTCATAAAATAGGAAGAGGCTTTGCTAAAGGGCACCTCGACAGCAGGGCCAGGAGCAGAATGAAATTTCCTGCCTCCTTATTCATGATGTGGTTGAATCTTTAACTGGACGTGGATTTATTCCCATGCACCAGGACTGCTGAGCTCCCTGTCCTGCACACCTCACAACTGCCAGCCTGGGGGGAAAAATCAGCCCATCTTTCTATTAAATGACTGATTTCATGGGCCACTCTGGTAATGCCATTAAAGATGATGTTTTTGAACAATAACTAATCTGTTCTCTGGGATATTTGTACAGTGGAATTCCTTTTGCTGATTTTTTCTTTTCTTTTTTTTTTTTTTAAAGAAAGAAAACTAAACAGTTATAGGTAATCTAAAATTGATCTGACTAATTTAAGGTAGAAAATATCATTAGTGTGGAGCCCATCTCAGAGGATTTTAACTTTTCCAGGTCACAACTCTGGTAAAATTTAGTACAGCTCTAAAATCAGCAAAGCTCTGGTTGTATAGATATAAGGACAATGAAATATTCTATATTTCAAACCTTTTTCAGGCCTGTAACTGAAATGAATAGAGCTAATTTGGAGGCCTCAATGAAACAACAGGTTATCAGATGTTCCAAACTTAGGTTAGCTACACATCAGTGTCATAGAATCACAGAATAGAATCATAGAATCCTTTAGGTTGGAAGAGACCTCTAAGATCAGCAAGCATTTCCTTAACCAGAGGACCCTCATGCTATAGGGTCTGCCTGGGGTGAGAAATCAGGGTCCTGCTTGGCCCTGCTGTGCCCACATCAGGACCTGGTGACATGGGCTGAATCCACCCACCTCTCCTCTCCCAATGATCACAATGCACGAGGTAATTTATAGGGGAAATAAACTCCTTGTGCTGGAACAGTCTTAGTAAAACAGATAGGTGCAGGGCACGTCCTTCCATGTGATTTAAAATGTACATTATGACTCCAGGTTTTTTTATTTATTTTGTATTATTTAGTTTAGTTCAGTCCACACTCTTGCATTTGTTCAGAACTTTGCAGGCAAAGGGGTCTCAGTGAAGCAGATGTTGGACCTGTGTGAAATGCCCTGATCCATATTTCCTCCTTCTCAGCTCTGAAATCAGCCCTACACATTGTATCTTTAGCAAAACAAAACCAAAAAAAGCTTCTTCAAACCATGATTTCCACACAAATTAGGCGTGACCTGATAAATACTGGATCTACACCTTCAAATAGGAGTAGCACTGATATGCAGAATCCCTTCAGATTTGTGACCACTCTATAATCTAGATCACTGCCCTCTATGGAGAACCCAAACTTACAGGCAACTACATCAACCTAAGTGAACATAATTTAGCTGAGATCAAAATCCAAACAGCTATTAAATTCAGAAAAACTCAAACTGAGCAGAAGGAATAGTTTCCTCTTGGATGGGCTGTGTTTATTTTAACCATACTCGGGTCCCTATGATTAGTGCTACTTTCTTGCTCAGGATATGGGGAATTGCAAATGTTAATTTTTCTGACACACTGTAATTACTGCAGACATCAACTGGTTTTATGCACTTCTCCAAAAATATGGTCAATAGTGTTTGCACAGGAAATTCTGGCTTGCAGGCAACGCCCTGGGTTTCATCCGTTCCTGCTTGTAACTCAATCTCTTTGAAAAATCAGAAAATACCTGGTTTTTACTTGTCTAATTTGTAAATTGCATGAAACGTTGGGTTTATGGTCTAGACATTGCTCCTATATCCATGCTGGCTATATAAGTTTTCCAGGAATACCTCCTTGATGCCTTTCAAAATGTTCCTAGCATTCTTCTCAAAGGAAGAATATATTTGCAGTCATTTCTGCTGCCTTTTTCAGCCTGAATAGAGAATCAACAGAAAGTCAGAGTCTAGTAGGGTGGAGAGGGAGACTCAGGACTCCAAGCCCTCATGCAGTTACTATCCATCACTGTCCCATCACGTCTGTAATTAGCAGTAATCTTGGTCAGGCAAAAAGCAGGATGGTACAAACATTGTGCCCACTATCCCTTTGTGCTCTGAAAGAGTTACATGCTCATCCTGCCCTACACAGGCATCTCAGGATTTGGCCAAGCTCAGCAATGAGATATCATCAGTCTGAATATCCAGCCTCAAGAAGCAATTCCTTTTTAGCTGAAGAAGAAAGAGGAAAGAGAAGGAGAAAAAAACCCCAAACCCTAACATCAGCCCCATCCAATGAGTTCCCATCGCTTTGCAGAGTACAACCTTCTACCTGTGTCAGTAGAGTAATAAGAATTGAAGTCAAGATCAAAATGGAAACAGCCTCTTTTCTCAGGCCAGCCTCACCTAAATATCCAATACAGCCTACCAGCAGCAGTTCCAAAACATTATTTGTGATCCTGAACTGGCCTAGGGACAAGAATATTACTTACTCAGACATTAGCAGCACTGCACATAACTTTTATGAGAAGCTATCCTGCCAATTGCTGCAACTGGAAACATACGTTTGCACGCTGAATATGCAGCTTATGGAGAGAATTTTGATTTATTTTTTTTCTGTGCATGGAATGTTGAAGACTTGGTTTCCATCTGCACGTGTGTATCTATAGCACACACTCCTAATGGAGCCCTCTGAACTGCTTTGAGTGGTTAGATCAAGTGTGGATTACACTCGTCTGGAAAATGACATTTAAGTATCAGTGCACTTCAAATAAAATGGAAAAAAAAAGACATTGTCTAATGGATCTCTCTACCTTGAGCACTTCTGTAGCTCTCAGCCTAATGTCTGGTTACCTCACAAGTGGGAAATCTTCAGCACAACCCACTTTCATTAAAAAGAAAGATGACTTATAAAAATCCACACTTTTGTATAAAGAAATCAGCTATGACAAAACCCTTTTTGGAAGAATTTGTTGTGTGTAGCTAATGGGAAGTTCCCAGAGTAGCCTGGGTAGATATTAATTTCTTGCAACTGATGGAACTATTGACCTCAAGCTCCTATCAGAAAGCAGCAGCTTCAGAAGATGTGTGTGTGATGGAACAGTGGCTGTGTCAAGGCCAATGTCCTGTTGTATAGAAGAGATCTTAAAAATTTAGCCTTGAGTCCTCCAGACTATGTATAGGAGAAAATTTAAAGCTAGAGGAACTTCAATCTGACTGTTCTCATGAAAAAAAAAAAAAACTGGACCAGGTCTTCCTCTGATTTAAATCAGCATTTGGGCAGTAAAAAACAATATAAATGAATTTGGTAAGTTCTCAGTGTCAGAAGGTGTGTGGTGCACACCTTTGAGAAAAGAAAGCTGCACAGTAAATAGCTCCTGAGAATAAAAACAACAACAAAAAAAAAGGTGTTTAACTCAACCTAATTCTGTGTAAAAGCAACAGCTGACGACAGCCAGCTAGTCAGGGCACATTGCAGATGATGTTTTTCATGGCTGTAATCTAATGTCATAGCTTTTGCAGAAGTGGAATTAAAACTCTTCAATTCTTTGTGGTGAAGACAGACAGATGCTTTCCTGCTTTAATTCCTGAGTGGCCGTAACATGTTCGTTGACATTTCAACTTGATGTTTTAATTGGCTGATTTGAATAAAACTCAGACAGGTTATGTTGCTCAGTTTTATTTTGTGTCTCCCAGCCCAGCAGCCAACAAAAAGAAGACAGCAGGACAAGGAGGGGCAGTGACTTTTCACCTCTCTGATTCTCTCCATGTTTTGTTTAGCTCTTAATATATTTAAATTCATGCCTTGTTAGATTAGGACTGTGTCCTAGAGGGACTGAAGTCAGTCACTGCAGTCCAAAAAGAAGGTGCTCAACATTCCTCCCAATTGTCCAGAAGAATGTTTTCTTTAAAGATTTTTTTTTTTTTTTTAATAAATCCATTCCTTTCTCATGTGCAGCTCTAAAAACACTCTTTTTATCACACAGCACATCTCAGGGGTGTGCTGCAACCCTGGCACCAGAGGAGATGGTTCTTTAATTTTTCTGAAGTGTGGAGGCCACTTGCTGGGGTGGACCACTCCTCCCCATTCCCATGATCCCAAGGAGAAGGGCAAAAGCTTCTCTAGAAACTCTGCCCATAAATGTAGCCCCTAAAATGATGCACACTGTGTCTTTGCTCACTTTGGTGAGCAGGCCAAGCTGAAAATCAGCATCTGCAAAACCATTGCCACTTCCAAATACCCCTGATGGTTATAACTGTGTCTGTGCTAATGGCTCAGGGATAGAGAGAATACCAGGGAGAACATGAGGTGGGCTGGGTATATTAAGCAGCAAGTATCTCAGGTACCACAGATGAAGCACAGGCTGAGTGGAAAGCACTTTTGCTTCTCCCAGGTTAGTGCTTGAGGTGCAAACCTGCAGCACAAAGCTGCCACAGCCCATTAGCAGAGCTGGGCATCCATCTCTGTCAAGGGGAAGGTCAGGGCTCAGTTAGCATGGAATCTGAATTACCTTCACCCTGGAGAAACAGGCGTTCTCGGGTGGGATGGAGGTCACTGCCAGGGCAGCCTCAGAGAAGCCCCAGCATAGGCTGCTGCCTTCCAAAGAGATTTCAGCTTCACCTTCAACACCCTTTGCAAGTATAGAAACTCTATGATTTTGTTCCTTTAAACTCCCAGAATAGAACCATCCTCTTACCCCTCTCCTGGTAGTCCATGTTCCTGTTGTTCTTTTACCTCTCACATGGTTATTTAGTCTGCCTGAAAATCCACAGCAGAATCTAGAAATAATCCAGTAATAATAAATAGGAATAAGAAAAGCCTTGACTGGGCTGATTTTGATACGTAAGTAGCTTTGCAGAAAAAAAAAAAAAAAAGGCAGTAAAACCAGCAAAACTTAGAGGAGAATCAAAATCTCTGGAGCAAATACTCAGCAGCTGTCATTTGTCATGTTTCCATCAGAACGAGTTCTCCAATGGTCAATATGAACTCAGAAACTGGACTGTAATGATGCAAAAATGAGAAGAATTAATGTGATCCTCAGATGTTTCCTATGGAAAAGAGGCAAGTCCATATGAAATGAGTCCTTCCTCCCCATCAATCAACTGTCACACTAAATTATTTCAAAGCTCTTGTACTAAACCTCTAGAATACCGTAGGAAGCTTCTTTTTAAAAATTCTCAACTAAACAGCAGCAGAGAGTTGAAATAAAAGCATCTTCCAAAGCAGCAGTCAGGATGAGTGACATGTGAGCAGATTTGTCAGTCCTGGGCATTACTTCATGTTTTCACCTGGGAGTTTTCTAAAGTCAACTCCATCTTGGGCTGCCAACAGAGTTTGAGCTGAAGTTGCTGCCTGAGGTTGCTGCTGACTGTCCCTGCCAGCAGAACAACCCTTTCTGCACAAGCAGTGTTGTAAAGCAGAGAGATGCTTCTCCCCAGGCTGCCATTGGGAAGAACCTGACCTTGGGCAAAGCCATCAGCTCCTGGGAAAAAAACACTGGTTCTTCTTGTCACCTGCTAGACTGAGTCCTTCCAGCTTGAAGTGGGCTCTTCCCAGGATACACCCCTGGGTGTGGAAGGAGATGGGCTCTTTGCAGGGCTTACACCAGGCTGGGCTCTTGTCCAGACAAATCTCTGCCTGCTTTTGTTAAGAACTGCCCAAAGCCCAACTGCAATAACATTTCTCATTTTATCTTTGGTTAAAACGATGTTAGCCAAGTAAGGAATATGAAGAAAAGCAGTGGAATCAGAAGGCACCACAGGCTAAACTTCTTGATAAATTTTATTTGGGGATAAATCTTATTTAGAAAGCCCTTCTTCATCTCCATTCAGTTCAAAATTAACCTAGACACCTACAAATCTCACCGACTTTGGTGACGGACAGAATTTGACCGTGTGTGCTGATAGGTAGCAAAAAAGTGAGACACATTTTGTTCACGTAGCAGAAAGGAAATTGTGCTTTACTCTGTTGTTTACTCTTCCCAGTGCTTTAATTTTCCCTTTGTTTAATATTTCAGCAAAAGCCATTTATCTTCCCTGACGATCAAATAAACTGGGGGGTAAAATAACGGATACGCAATTCATTGGGAGAGGGAAAGGGTATTAGAAGGTAGACCAAAGGGATGGAGTTTGGAAATCCAGTAATGTGTGATTTGCTACCTCACGCTTGCCTCAGTGCCCGAGGGAAAATATTGGGGTTTTTTCATACCAAGCAAAGATATGGGTTATTTTTAACAGCACCACGGCACAGGGGATTGCAGCTCTGCAAGCTGATACTTGGCTAGTTAAAAGAGCTGTAACCAATTCAAAGCAAGATCTTTCTCCTCCCTGAAGATAACAGATCATGTAGGTTGCTATCAAGATTTTTGAAGGAGTAGTAGCTAATTAGGAAAGAGGGGGTGAGGCTCACGTGGTGGGAGGCTGAAACGTCTAGAGTAAAATAATAATGCCTGAAAAAAAAAAACCACCAAGATTTTTCCTCATTCCTCCATGGCCTTGATCTAAGGTCAGTGAAGACTTTCCATGGGCATTTTCAGTGCAGAAGACCTGACTGAAAACTCCCAACATGGCCCTACAACTAATGAACTCTCTGCCAGTTCAACCCTGTGAGTAGGTGCAGCACAACTTCAAGAACTGCTACCAGAAGACTGGAAATATTTGACTATTGTCCCCATTGAATTTTTATTTATAACACAACCAGTAATAAAACAGATAAATTATAGAGATTACTCTTGCTACCTCATACCTATTTTTTTGCAGCAGATTGCTAAATTAAAATTAAAAGACCTTCTATGAGCATCAAAGCTCTTTTGAAAACACCTTTTTTCCTATGAACTGAATTTTTGTAGTTTGAAAATGGATTAACCAAATTAAGAACAAGAAAGTGCAACCACATGGCATGCCTTAATTTTTCCAGCATATCTCATCTAACCACACGAGTATTTTTTTTCCTGTGAAGTAGCATTTAAATATTTATTTTCAAATGGTGAAGTGCCTTCGTATAAAGACACAAATAATTGTTTTAGTTGGCAGGCCCCAGATCAAATAAAATACCTAAATGTGGTTCAGATATTGATATTTATTATTTTTTTTATGAGAAAAAATGCACCCTAAAAGATGACCGCAAAATACTTGATTATTTTTGGGAGCAGACTGTGGGTAAAAACACCACCATTGCTATCTCAAATTGTTGAGAATGAAAGGTAAAGTAGATCAGTATTCATGAGCAAATGTATGTTTATGTGGCAGATAGAGTCTTCTTTTATTTTTTAGAATTTTATAGACTCAGACTGGTGATATTTCCTATGAGTGAACATGACACTGCTTATATCAGTGTCACAGTTACAATAAAGCTTCAGTTTTTCATTAAATCACTCTGTTTTTCTTTATTTTCTTATCTGCACAAAGCATTATCAGCTTAATATCTCTGAGACTTCTACACCTAGAGAAAAACAGTTTATAGAAATATTGTAGGTAAATGGATTCACCTGCATGCAGACACCATCACACTCAGAGGACAATAATTTCCTAAGTAAAACAGGCTTGAAAAAATGACAAGAAGAATCAAAGACAACAAATAACACCTTTGATTCCTATGGAAGGGATCCAGCAAGGTTGTATTCTCAATGCAAACCTTCAAGTTCCTTTCCAGGAACTGAAATATGACTTTTTTTCCTGGTGTTAATGAAAAACCTTGACTTTTTTCTTCCCTCTTTATTTGTTTCTTTGTAGCAGAAAGTGTAAAGTTTTTGTTGTTGGCTTGGATTTTTGAAAAACATTTTTTTTAAAAAATTAATATTTAAAGGATTTTTAAAGTTATTTTGAGAAAAGCTGTAGAATAAATCAAAATGTGGCTGCACTGGACTTCATAAATGTTTTCAAGGCATTGGATGGATCTCTACAGCTAGAAAAAGTCTTTGGTGCACTCAATTTCACATCTTCAATTTAATTTTGATTTTAATTTTTTATTTAATTGTAATTTTATTTCATTTTAATTTTTGATTTTGATTAAGTTGAGTTCCTGGCCTTTCACAAGTCCTGTAGGAAGTCAGGGAATGCCATGTCCAAATTAGCATGGGTGACCCTTCCACTTGGTGTGGACCAGTACTCACTGACTCCAAAACCTGAACATTTCTGAAGGGGCAGCATGAAGAAACCTTCCAGTACAACCATGACTGAGCCTTACTGAGAAAAGTGAAGATGTGAAGCATCACATTTCAAGGTCTGAGCTGTGTTTCCACCACGTTTGCTGCACATGGTTAAACCCCACCCTTGACTTTACCCTGGGCTGATTCCAATAACGTGGCAGCAAAGATGGCATCAAACCAGTGTCCAGCCAGAGACATAAATCAGATTGCAAGGGATGGAGCTGGTAGACATACCAGAAGGCCAGAAGAATCATAGGATCATCTAGTCCAACCCCCTGCAATAAGCAGGGACATCTCCAAGTAGACCACAGCCTTGAGTGCTACATCCACTCATTTTTTGAACCCCTCCAGGGATGACGACTCCACCACCTCCCTGGGCAGCCCCTTCTAGTAGTCAAGCTGAACTAAACACTAGAGCTTCATCAATAGCCAAGAAACCTAATCGAGCTGTCTCTGCATGCTAAAACATCCTGCTTTAGAGGGCAGGAAGGAAAGCAATTTATAATGTTAATCCCACATCACTAGAGCTCCTCCTAACGATGCCAGCCTGCCCAGACATGTTACAGAGAAATGTTTTCTCTCAGCACTGCCAGATTTGTCTACTCATCTCTCTTCTGAAGCAGAAGGAACACTCAGGGACAACTTGTGTATCTGATAGACTGTCCATTTTATCAGAGGAACCATTTCTGGAGATGAGAAACTTGAGGTTGGTACAAAGATGTGGTGAAATCAGTTGCACAGGAAACACTGACACTTGGGAGCATTCCTTCATACTTCAAAACACAAGCACATAAAAGAGGATGGAGACAGTATTGATGCAGGCTCAAAAGTGTGGATAAGTCACATGAGGCCCCACGTGTTTATTCATACACGTGGCAAAGATGATGCAGGTTCTGTGCTCAAGATCTGCTCTGCAATAACTGCTGCCTAACTGCTGGCAGATATTATGCCATGATCCTTTACTAAGATTTTCATTCAATGATAAAGGATGATTCTGGAAAGAAAAAGGTAAAACCCTCCAGTTATATGGATATTTCAGGACATTGTTTGATAACACTAACAATGCCCAAAGTGGAAAACAAATGCAGTGGGGCAGCAAGGAGAAAAAGGGGCTCCAGGCACTGGAAACAAGATCCTGGCTCCTATTGATGGAGAAGTTGTTGACTTGGGCTGACTCTGCTCAGAGGGAGGCAGCAAATTGAGGAATTTATCATAGAAAGTTGTAAAGCAGGATATTAAGACAGACACTGGGTTAAAATATACAACACACACACACAAAAAAAAAGAGGTTAATTTGTTTTCATCTGCTGGTTACATTCCAAAAGGTGAAGTTTGTTTTTTCCTCTTGAACTAGCTATGGAGAGGAGATACGCCCCATATGCCACCAGTTGCTTTTGCACACAGAGCTGTAGCAAGATGTTTGCCAGAGGTTTGAACTTTGGTGAGCTTGGCCTTTCCCTCCCAGCTTCCATTTCCAGCTGTTTATTTGAATGTGACTTTCAGGCTGGTGAAAACGTGCTGGATTAACAGGCCTTAAAAATTATAAGGCTCTAGATGCCTGGAGCAGGTAGAGCAGAGGCAGCTGTCTCTCTGGCATCCTGAGATGGGAAATATTTGGAGGCCAGAAGGTGACTCCGGTTTCCAACACGGCTGAGGGGTTGCCTGGCTTTTGTTGTAGGAGTTTGCACTCAATGGACATGCCCACCTAAGAAAGACAGTAAAATATTTCCACATTGAGAGCTTTGGGCACATCGAGGCCAGAGGGAGGATGGTGGCAACACAGTTGAGTCCATGACACTTAGGGCAAAAAATTTAACCCCTTAGCTTCCACAAAACAGGGGTTTGTTCAGTCTCTGGCAGTGGGAGAACACTGAATTCACAAACCCATCCCTGGAGGAGACCACGCAAGCTGTAAAACTGCTTTGTTTTTTAACTCCCACCATCTTCTGAGCACAAAAACACCAGGGATGGAGATTCTCTGGTGCTGGTGGGGATGTGGTCCAGCTCATCAGAGGCTGACTGCTCAGACAGGGAGCCAAATCTGACCAGGACAACAAGGCAGAGCATGGCCTGGGCTTGTGCAGCCAGGCTGGGTCTGTCACTGGTGATTAGTTGATCTGTACAATTGCTTAACTGCCCCTGGGAGAACATTGAATCCACAAACCCACCCCTGGAGGACACCATGCAAGCTGTAAAACTGCTTTGTTTTTAAACTCCCACCATCTTCCTGAGCACAAAAACACCAGGGATGGAGATTCTCTGGTGCTGGTGGGGATGTGGTCCAGCTCATCAGAGGCTGACTGCTCAGACAGGGAGCCAAATCTGACCAGGACAACAAGGCAGAGCATGGCCCGGGCTTGTGCAGCCAGGCTGGGTCTGTCACTGGTGATTAGTTGATCTGTACAATTGCTTAACTGCCCCTTTACTGCTTTGTGTTCTCTAATCTGTCCCAGTCTTAATTCTCCCAATAGACATAAAACTTCCTATCATGCCAGTCACAGAGACAATTATATAAGAACCTTTTTTTTTTTGGCCTCCCCCTCTCTTTATTTCAGTTTAGAGAAACAAAGAGGCCATTCATTCAATTTGCAGCTGAGTCTCTCAGGTTATGTAAATTGTTAAATCATCCATGCTCTTTCTTTTTAACCATATTGCAAGCAGTGAATTTCCATACCCAGTTTAAACTCCCCAATTGATCTATCCCAACAAGCACAGGGAGGGGGAGATCAAGAGTTTCATCTTTTCTGCTTCCTTTCTCCTGGTTAACCAATGTGTTATACTTCCTTGAAGAATAATAAAAGGAATTCAAAAGTCTTTAATGAAGAACTAAGTGAAATAAAACCTTGTGGAATAATTAGGAGATGCCTGTGGACTTCATTTGAGCTTTATTCACTTCTAGCAAGGCATAATTTAGTGCAGAAGCACAGCCAAACTTCCATTTTTATTGTCTTGATTTTAATTTTTTTAAAATCCTTCATATTTACACCTTCCAGTTTAAATTAACTAGAAGTGCTTTGGGAAAGCTGCTTCTTCTGCTCACTCCTTGATGCTTATATTGATTTGATGAGATTGCTGTGGAATGTCTCTGGAGCAGGAAATGATAACAATATTAGAGTTACTCTTGATCACTTAATGATGCATGTTAAGAGGAGTATTTTGCTTTATGTTATGCATATCTCAGTTTTTCCTGTACCTTTCTTGTTCTGCAACTTTCAAAAAGGAAAAGAACATTATAAAATCTGTCCAAGGCTTGGCCACTTGGGGACACTCAGCTTTTGGGCAGTGAGGGCAGCTGATTGCAAAGGGTCTCCAGGTTCTCCTCTCCTTGCAACAGACCAAGGCTATGGTCCTCTGCATGGTGTCCCTCCTGGAGACCCTACCCCTTGTTTTCCAAAGGGGTAGGGTCTCCTGGCCAAGGGGCTCTGCTCTGAGATCCCTCTCCAGGAAGGCACTCATCCAGTTTGGTTAATAAAAGAATGTTTCACATAGCACAACACTTACACACACGCTTCATTTCTAGTGGATTTACACAGAGATTTCATCTGATTAAGGAAAAAAAAAGTGGCTACCTGCATACACTGCTTGAAAAGGCAATCACCAAATAATAGAAAGCATGAGTCAGAGCTGGGCAGAAACAGGCAGCAAATTGATGAACACCCAGACTAGAAAGCAGAGAACAATCCCATCAACACCTGTATGATTTTTTACCTTTGGCAGGACAGGAGAACGAAGCCCAAACTTGTTACAAGAAGGACTCTGGCACTGCATGCTCTGGGTGGCCTCGAAATGTCTGGTATCCATTAGAGCCCAACATTCTGCTGAAACAAGAGATTAATTCTCTTGCAGGAACCTGGGCAAACCAATCGCTGCAGAAAGTTAATCAAGCACTGATCCTCCCAATCCACTTAATCACAGCCAGCTGCTCCTTCAAGCCCAAGAAGAGCAACATCCCCAGGGCAGCTCTTTTGGAGGAGGGGAGAAGCAATTCAGAGAGAGCACCCTGGATGGGAGAAGGGCATTAAAAAGTTAATCAAATAAAAGTTAATTCCTTCAATGGAGGAGGTAGAGAATAGTTCTGGGAAGTTCTAAAGCTTCCAATATTAATTTCTTCCCGCCTTCCCAGCTGCTTATCCCTGGAAGGCATTTGATTTGTACTAAAATATTTGCTCATAACCCAAGTTTCCTCCTGGAGTGTACACAGACTGTGCAATGCCTGAGACTTGGCTGTGTTTTTTTTTCCCTCTTTCGTTCCAAGTGTCTCTAAAATCTTAAAAACACTGACCATGCCAGTTCAGTTTACATTGGCTGGAGAATCTTGTCTTCATTTTCTTTTTGAGGTATGTATGGTCTCTTGGCCATGTCATCCTCTTAGTAGAAAATTTTGCCTGTTTTAACAAATGTGTTATTCCCCATTTGAACTTTATTGGACTGGAACGTTTTGAGGGGTTCTGACAGGATTTTAGGTGTTTAAGCTTCCATATAGGAAATCCCTAAGTACATCATAGAGGCCTCTTTGCAAAACTCTTGAACACTTCATGTGATGTAGGGAAAATGCTTTTCTTCCTGAATTCTCCCTGGGGAATTGGAGATACAGATGGATTAAGTGACTTGATAAAATTACCTGGGGTGCCCGTGGCAGAGTTTAGATTTCAATCCAGACTGATGTTATATTAACCAGTTCACCATCTCTAAGTGCTGGGTTGAAGCCAATGCAAGGATGAAGCCCTATCTCAAAGTCAGTGGTCATCACATCTAGTTGTGGTGTTCAGAGAGGATTTTTCAGTTGGAGCTTGTGGAAGGTCATTTAATTAACAAGAAAACTGCATTACAATTTTGGCTTGATCACACAGGAATTTAGGAAGCCAGTGCACTGGAACCAGCAATTAGAGATCCTCTACCTGACTATTAAGGTCTGATTTTGAGTGATGTGACTGTGATAGAGTAAAATAGGTGAAGGCTCTTGGCAAACTTCCCATGTAGTTACAATATTAGAAAGCAAAACTCTTCTTTCTTGACCATTTTAACTTAAGGTTGTTATTGATTTTGATTCTGTTTTAGCAGAGGAGTTAGTAATGTTGGCTTGATGGTTGGACTTGATGACCTTAAAGGTCTCTTCCAACCTAAAGGATTCTATGATTCTATAAGCAAGTTGTTAAGGGAAAGAAAGTTGTTATCAAAAGTAGCTCTATTTAGTTTCACTGGGCTCCCTCTTTTTCATGAGTCTGCAACAAGAGTTTTTAAACTGCAAGGTATTGGTCATTATTACTATTCTTTCCAAAAATTTAGGTTTTTTTGAACAGTTTTCCACCAAAGAAATATTCCTGCATATTAAAAAAGTAGCATATTGGACATGCTGCAGATTTTCACTTGGTTTTTTTTTTCCTTAGAACAGGAAGTATCAAAATTTTGAGCAATTATTTCTGTATATATACACACATATAAGAATTCTCAAGGTACCAGGACAGGAAAAAACACCCTGGTGATCCCATCAGCATTCTGCTAACAACTCACAGTTCTTTTAAAGGTACATGGCTCAGGAAGATCAGCTGGGTTGTATTTTGTGTTCTATTTTCAAGATGTTGACATAATTTCAGAAATTTTTTTGGTAAGCCCTCAGCAAACATTCCCACTCTTCTGTTGGCAAAACACCTTAACTAGAAGAGTCTTTGGGGGGGGGGTTTCTGCTAATTTCTGCAATTTTCTAGCCTACAGCCTGACTGACCTTTATAAATTAGTGTGGATGGAATTTTCCAGGTGGCTGAAAGAAAATCTATCTGAAGTGGGGACGTTCTGTTTACTGCTTTGTGTTTACCAACTGCTGTGTAATAGGTGTGCTCTCCAATTAAGGATTAGAGTAGCTGCTGCTGAGGTTCCTCCTTTCCCAGCTGTGAGCACTGCAGTAGATCTGCAGTACAGATGTGCTGTGCTGAACATCTCCTGCAAGCTCACTCCCAGAGGTGCTCCTTTCCAGTGGCCAGGCAGCAGTGAGTGACAGCATGGTGAAAAGCCAGTCTGGACTTCTGGGGAGAAGTCCTGTCATCAGTCACCAATCACCAGGATCCCCCCAGTCATTAAAAGGCAAATGGAAGAGAACGGTTTCAAGGAGTTGAAGATATTTTTCATACATCATTAATGGGATTATTTAGGTTGAGGAACATTAAGGAGATCGAGTGATGCTCAGGAGAGACCTCAAACATTAATGGATGCAGCTTAATTCAAAACTCCCTTTCTAAGGCCATTTAAAAAGTGATTTATTATCATCACACACCTGAAAATGTCTGTGAGGCATTGCATTCCTGGAGCCAGATCCACAGAAACCATTAAGCACATGCTCAAATAAACTCATTAACCCAATGCTGCCTAACTCTACGAGCAGGGGAAAGATGAAGGAACCACACAAGTGATTTTAAACCCACTTGTATTTTTGATAGCAATACTCACTCCAGGCTTTATGTTATCCATCTCCACCTTCCTGAATATAACCCTGCATTAGGAAATCACTCCAACCCAAACTGATCATTGTTAGAAGGTTTGCAATATAATCTTTGCTAGTATTACTAAAATCAATAAATAGTTAGACTGAGGTTTTTTAAACCCACTTGTATTTTTGATAGCAATACTCACTCCAGGCTTTATGTTATCCATCTCCACCTTCCATCTTGCATATATCCCTGAAATTAGGAAACAACTCCAACCCAAAGTGATCATTGTTAGAAGGTTTGCAATATAATCTTTGCTAGTATTACTAAAATCAATAAATAGTTAGACTGAGGTTCTCCCAGAGCACAAACTCATGAGAGGATTTAGGAGGCCAGGGTCCATTGCACACAGTGTACAACCAGGTGTAGAGGGATCTGGTGAAAAAGTCAGAGAACTCTTCCTAAATAGGAAGAAGCTCCTGGTAACAGGTTTGCACTCCACCTGGGCATGGGGGAAAGTAACAGAAGACACTTGAACTTTATGTTGTACAACACAGGCTCTGCCAAGCCCCTGCTTCTGTGTGTCTGCTGCTCAGCAGAAGAGGAGTAAGCATGGATTTGGAGCCCAGGGAATCCCACCAAGCAGCCCTGAGTGCTCAGCCAGGGAGAAGAGAGGGCAACCCCACCCCTCGTGGGGATGACATAGCTCTGCAGTGAGAAAGCTCCACGAGATCAGATGGAAAAGTTTAACGCCACCCCTGCGAAGTTTTGGTGCACGAAGGGTGGAAAAAAAACCCTGAAGAACATCCCTGAAATGTAAAACATCTTGGTCTTTTAATAATCCCATGTGGTATGTTTTCACTTTAGCAATAATTGTATTTTCTTTTTTTTGCGTATTTTATTTAACACCATTTCAGGGCCCAGCTAATCTGTTCCATCTGTGGAGGGAGGGAACAATGTGCTGAGCAGAGAAACAACCTCCTTCGGCAGCCTCTGGCAGTTTTCAGGAGCAATCTCACACCCTGAATGATGCCCCGGGGGGAATAACAGTCTCACCTACTGTGGATGCTGCTCCCAGCCACCACCCTGCAGCTGCAGGTGTTGGGGAGGGTCAGAAGGAAACCAGTGTTGAAGTGTAACAGTGATTTCAGGGAGATAGATCCAAGTCCTATAAGAAATTTAATAAAAATAAATCAGCTTTTCTATAGTGGATGCAAAGGGTTATGGTGGTTCGTTTGTATTTGATGTTACAATTCCCAAATCATAGCATCATAAGCAGATTAAGAGGTGTGAGAGTGAACGTTGTTCATGCTGCAGCATCCTCATCGACCCATCCAGGGTGTGATGCTAAACAGGGAAAGAAAGAGTGCAGCAGAAAGAACCTTCTGCATTGTCTCACTTTGGGAGTCATCTTAAAGTAAAACTCTGTGGCAAACCTTGGCTACTGCTGCTGTGTAAAAAGAAGAGAGGCCAAGGTGTCCAGTGGCCTCTGCAGCCCATAGGAAGAGACAGGCAGGTGGAGCACAGAGGGGTGCACGTTAGGATGGGCTGGATGAACCCAGGGAGATGTTTCTTGCAGGTCTGCAGTGCCCAGCTGAGCCCACCCAGCAAACCCGAGGGTGCTGTGGGTGTTTTGCAGCATCACTGACACAAAGCAGCTGTCAAACAACCCATTCAATTTATTTAAAAGCTGCTTTTTCTTTCCTGAGGGGGACAAACCAGTCCAGGTGTAACGACGGTGAACGTGGCCGTCATAAACGTGCCTCCAAATTTCCCTCACTAGCCAAGGTAGAAGCCACTGAGGAACTGCAGCCCTCTGGAAAGCATCATCCCTGCTGTTTGCTGTGCAGTGACACGCAGGCTTAGCACAAATATGTGAGATAAAAGCTGGGAGGGTGAGAGCCAGACAAAAGGGAAAGATGGAGCTGCCCCAGCTGAGCTCTGGTGGGGAGGTGGCTGCAGGAAGGCTCAGGGTGACAACGGTGCAGAAATGAACCTGGACTGTTGCATAGCTTAGGAGCATCTGGGGATGGAAAAGGAGCAGAAAATTCAAATATTTGCAGGAGAAAAGAAGTGATTCTTAGAGTAGCAACTTGGTTTTAAGACATCAAACTGCTTGAATACATGTAGCAAGCAGGATTGTTGCAGCAAGTCCAGGGAGGGTGTCGTGGGAGATGCTAGCAAGCTAATAGGGTTTGCTATTATCTAATTAATACTTATCTAATTAATTATATAATATTATCGAATTATATGTATTTTTATAATAATACTATCTAATTAATGATACTGCTTGGCAGTTTTTTCCTCATCTACAAGCACAGCACGTTGCTTCTCCTTTTCCCCGGCCATGCCCAGAGTCATCGCATTTGCTTCTCTATTCTTTAGCATTTTTGCATAACTGCAGAGATCCCACACTTCACATCAGAAGCAGCTTGAATAAAAAAATCCCCAGAATGAAAGGAAAACAACCACGCTTGGAGGCCACATCTCCAGACACGGACAAGTTCCCACTCTCTGCTGACACCCACGGTGCTGTGCACATTTATTTGAAGTGAGGACAAGCTGCACGGGGTGGAGTGTTTGTTTCTCCACCAAAACCCTTTCTGATAGTCTAGGGTGGACTGTTTGGAGAGGGATGGAGGAGTGAGGTGGTGACACGGCCAGTGCCAAGGGCAGGAGGGTGTGGAAGAAGCTCAGCCTGCAGTATAGGAAAGAGGAGACCACCCTTTACCCCCAGATGTATCCATCTGGTCTTGGGGGAACTGTTCTTCTACAAAAGAATGGCTGTTATCATTTTGGATAGATTGAGGCACATCAAAAAGGATGCCAGTTCCTCATACATAACTTTATTTAACATAAAAAAAAAGTGGAAATGTGGGCAACTGCAGGAGAGAAATGTGGTTTTCTTTAACCAGCTCAACAAACAGATGAAAAATGTATCGCTGGGCATCCCCCAGGCCACCACAAAGTCCACCCGGCCCCCCAAGAGAAGAAATTGATTTCATATCACATTTCACACTTCATTTCTTCTGCCTCCCCGGGAGAAAAGCCCCCACACAATGACACAAAAGACAGCAGTTTTATTTACTGCCCATCTACTTGTGTCTTTGTGTCCCGTGGAGTGGCAGGAAAGCAAACCAGTGTGGGAACCCGGCGGATTGAGATTGTTCACTGAAGCTTGCCCCGTGGATGCAGGCACAGTAAATCATGCCTGACAGACTATTGTTGTGAGGGGGGCTTTTGTTTTGGTTTGGGTTGGGTTTTTTTTTCCTAGAGTGGTGTTGGTTTTTCCCCAGGCTGGCTTTGTAGTCCCAAAGCAGGGGTGGGTGTTGGGGGGCTGGGAGAGGGGCATGGGAGGCATGTGCATTGCAGCATGGGGAGGGGGGGGAAGCCCTGGCACTGGGCCCATGGTGTGACAAAGTGCTTTCAATGCCCACATTCCCCTTTTTGTTTCCCTTTCTGGTTATCTGGCAGCTCTGGATATGGTAATGAGCTTGGCATGGCCTCCAGTGTAAGGCAGCTCACCTAGAAACCCCCTCGCTGGAGGGTCTCAAAGCTCCTCCATCCCTGTTCCTCCCTGGGAGACTCTCTGCTGGGCTCCCCCACCCCTCATAGACACATCATTTAAGGTTAAATTTGGACCTCATACTTTAACCTTTGAAGGATCTGGGCTTGGTTTTCCCTTCCTGAAGGAGCAGGTGGGTCAGGCAGACTCCAGAGGTCACTCCCAACCCAGATTGTCAGGTTGACAGTCTCCAGGTCTGGCAGATGAGGGTTTTGTATGTGGGTACTGGGCTGCCTCTCTCTCTCTTTCACCTGTATATCACCATTTGAACAGTGAGGTTCACAGAATGGTTTTACCAGGTCTCCACACCTTCCACGTAGCAATGCCTGAACAATCTTCCTGCAGATAGTTTTAGAATCTTTGCTGAGTATGAGGCATGAATGACTGGCTCTGGGCAGCAACATTTAATGTACAGGATTGGAATTAGTCTGCTTCCCAGCCTGGGAATTCAGATCCATAAAACAGAGCTGAATTCCAAATCCCAGATGAAAATTCCACTGTGCTTTTTTTTTTCTAAGCACCCAAATCTGGTTCCACAGTTCCAAACATTCTCTAGACCATGACCCTGCTTCCAGTACACTTGGGCTGGCCTAGACAGGTTACTCCCTGGCTTCTCATATCCACTGAGGCTTCTCAATTCCCAATCCCTATCTAGAATAGCTACATGTATTTTTACCCCACAGTGAAACTTTTTCTTCTTCACTTCCCAGACTCAAGAAACTGATTTCTATGAGCAGGTTCTGTTTTGATGAATCAGCATTTCCCAGCAGTGAGCTTTGCATCTGAAATGCCCTGGCCCTTCTGAACCAGACGTCTGATGGCAATATTCTGAGCAGTCTCTTGGGGTCCAGGGGGAGGGTCACTTGCCCAAGTCAGCAGCTTGTCTATTTTTCCCCCCAGCCAGCACAATTGGGCAGTGACACCAGACAAAGAGTGCCCAGCAAACACAGCCCTTTGCAGCTGTCATCTACTGTCACTCCTTTTTATTCCCTCCAATAAAGGCAAAACCTTTTGAGCACTGAAAGCACTGGAGATTGAGAAGCCATTTTTCTGAGGTAATGCCTGGAAACACACTCAGAGGGCAGGATTCCTCCTTGAAGTATTTGCTCAAGCTAAAAAAAAAAAGCCTAGCTGACAACACCAGGCTTAGCTGTTGGGCCAGCACACATGGAATGCTGGTGATCCTGTAAAACTGCAAGGTGCCAAACACACCACTTAGGAAACCCATTGTCTTTTTGGCCTGAGGAGCAAGGGGCTGTCACTTGAAGTGTGGGCAGAAGGGATGCACCACTGGTCAGTTGAGCACGCCTTCCACAACGCCTCCTTGAGTTTGAAGAGCTCCAGCTCTTGGCTTCCTTTTCCTCTGCACAGTTTTCATCTGTATCCCATCTGATAGGAATTTTTCTTGCCTGCCTCCTTGGCTTGGATCTCTTTGTTTCAGCTGTGTGTCCTTCCTCTAGGCCCCCTGCCAAAGTCACAGATGTGCAAGATGGGAGAGGAAGACCAGGACACGGAGAAGCTTGTGCCTGAATTTATCAACAAGCACTTGACATCCCCACAGAGCTGTTTATTTCCCTAAAATCCCACCTGTGCACTGGAGGGTTTTCAGCCAAACCCAGCTGGGAGCCCAGCCAAAGGCTGAGTAGTGCTGTGTAGGCTTTTACACCTTTCAAGAGCTTCTCTGTAACTGCAGCTTGGGAGAAACCAATACATTTGTTTCATATTTTTTTTTCCCTCCTCTGATCTACAGGACACAGTCCCAAGATATTTGAATTTGATGTGGAGCAGAAGGTGTAGCTGTCTCTTCAACAAATTGAGGAAGCTAAAGAAAGACTAGCAGGTAAATATCCTTAGAAGCAAGACCAAACTGGTAAAGCTTTGATATCTGGATGTGCTTTTTTCACAGGGCATTTTGCACCCTCTCGGGGCTTGTATCATGGCCTTGGTCCAATGTGAAATCACCTCTGAGCATGCAGATCTTACCTCTCAGGGGTGAAACTGAGCAAATATTTAGATACATGAAAGGCACACAAAGAACTAAATAAACTGATTTTCAGCTGTGGAGAGCTGGGGTTTCTGCAGATGTCAAAACAGGCCACCTGTGTCCTTTCCAAAGGAGGTCGTTTTCCAGATTTCTACATTTTCAGGATGGGAAAGAAAGCAACAGATTACATAGCAAGTTGGGATCAGCAAAAAGAAACCTAAATTATCAGTCTTCAGTAGCAAGAATTCTCCTTCTGGACACCTCTGGTACAGTCTGCCTTGTGCAGTCTTTTTGGTAAAGCATCACCAAGCCCAAGGAGATACCCAAGAGTTTTGCTTTGTGTTCCTTAGCTGCAAAAGGCCAGGCCCTAAGTGAACATCATCTAAGCTCTACTGGCCATCAACAGCTGTCGTACTAATAGTTATGGTAGGCAAAATGCAGAATATTGTCATTAGATAGGTTTACATGATTTTTTTCCCCATATATTTTGTTTGCTCCTAGTAGCATGGCAAACACATAATGGGTGTTCCAGCTTAAGTTAGACACTACCCATATACTTAATACTTCCTTAAGGCTCTGTGTGTTGTAAGAGTTACCAGAAGAGCCACCAGTTCTAGGTATGTTCTTTTACAGTTAGCTTTAAAAAGTAGCATAAGGGAAAATTTCTGCAGTAATATTAGTGAGGAACAGAGACACATAATGTGTTGGAATAAATGAAAAACAAAAAGGAAGATCCTGAAATGGCTCATTGATTGTGCCACTGACATGGGCTGTCCAAAATATTTCCTGCCTTCTGTTTCTGGAAAAAATAAATTGATTTCCATCAGCTGAAATTGTTTATTGGTATCTGTGAACAGTCTTTGCCTTCTTTCCTACTGTTTTTCCTCCATTTGTTGACAAAACGAGAAAATAATAGGTTAAAGAAAATCTATTCACAATCTGCCTATTATTTCTGTTTTCAGCAGCAAGAGTTACAGCTCTGTGACAACATATCAATAAATTCTTAGGGAAAAAATAAAAAGGAAAGGCCTTCTGACCATCTTTGGTAGCAGTTAATGTATACACCATGCTCAGATTCTTGCTGTGGATGGAACAGTTGTGGACAAGCCACCAGTATCCTCCTTGTCCAAACAAAAGTGTTTCTCTTTTGCAAATGCTTTCAAACATCCTGGAGAAGAAAATTTTATACACTAACCTAAAATCCACTAAAAATGTGATGAGATTTGTGGGAACAGAAAAAAAAATAAATAGGAAAATATACATAAATAAACCCCTTTTGTTGAGCTGGGGTCTTTTTTTTTTGAGGAGAAAAACAAAGCATTTGGTAGCAATTAATATGCCCCCTACATTTGCAGCTTTAATTCCTGTGCAGATGCGTGGTGTTGTTATTCTAATAACTTCCTGTGGTGCTCCCTTTTTCTGTAAACCTCAACGCCCATTAAAATGTGATCCATCACCAAATGCTTCCGAAACAAAAGGGGATGTCCAACTTTCTGATACAGCCCTGAAAAATCCCAGTCAGTCAAAAGAAGACCCAAGGAAAAAAAAAAAAGGCATTCAAGTCTGAGTTTTCCCATTTCTGTAAGAAAGAGCAGAAGAAAATGTTCTTTTGTGTGAGTCTTGTAATAGAAACAGACTGAAGGATTTCGACTATATTAGGAGAAACCAGCCAGGCTTCCACTCTGTAAAAAGATTAAGAAATGCATGGAGCTGCTTGGGCTGAAATGACAACGTCTGGATGTTCTGGGGGAAAAGTCAGGGAGTGGGTGGTACAAGCAGAGGTATCTATGGGTTTGTGAGTGGTTGGAACCAGCATCCAGGCAGCAGGGAGTGAATCCTGCCCCTGCTTTGTCTGCAAAGAGGCAGAGGCAAAGTTCTGGATGTCCAGAGATACACAATCCTCCTGCCAACAGAGGCTCCCAGCCTGCCAGGAAATAAAAGGTGGGCAGCTCAGTGGTGGTTCAACAACTTATTAAGAAAGCCTATTAAAAAAGGGCTGATTTGCTTTTTTCTTTCCACCCTGAATGATAGCATGCCCTCTGTAATGCAAATGGGTATCTAACAGAGGGGTTGAGTGCTCCCTTTGGCATGCAGGGCACGACTTTGCCACTGAGGATGGGTTTTTTCATGGTTCATGTTTCTAGACAGCATCCCAACATACCCTACAGTCAGCATTAAGGAGGACTGACTCTTGGACCTCACCCTTCTCCTGGGAAGGGCTGAGACTTTTCTCATTATCTCTCTAAAGACCAATAAGCCAACACCTCATGAGGAATATTCAGCATCTTGAGAGACTCTTGATGTTCTCCAGGCACTTGTGGCTGCTGCATCATGCTGTAGCTGGACAGGATGGAGTTTCCAAAGGTTCAGCTTTCATGTATATCAGCTGTAAAAACATTTTGCTGATTTTCTGGGAGGATTCTCAGCAATTACAGAGGTCACAGTGGAGGAAGCTCTCTCTAACACTGTAGTGAAGACAGTCTCACAGAAAACTCTTCCTAACTGCTTCTCCCCCATCATCTTTAGTTGTATATAGCTACAAAGTATGGATATAGATTTAAATATCCATAGATTTATGTATATTTGTTGATATAAGCAATAGATTTTAGGGTGCATGGTATTTCCAGACTATAAAATCAGTGCTTCTCTCTAAAATAAAAGATGAACCATCCCAGCTCCAAATTCTCATTCACACCCAAGCTTTGTACCTTACTCCTGAGACTTCCAATCAGATGTTATTAGAGAATGAGCATCTTCTCCCCTTTCTATACCTGCTGGCTACATGCTGTGCCCCCCCAGTTCAGAGAGAGGATAAAGAGATGCAAATGGTTTGTCTTAGTGTCTAATTAAAAAGGTGCCACAATGGAGCAGATACATGTCCTCCCAGAGCTGGGTCAGCAGGGGATATGGGGGGACTGCAGGAGAAGGAAAGGAAGGTTGTTTATTTATTTCTATCCTCTCCAAGCCTGTTTTCTCCAGGCAAGAATGCTTGCCAAGTCTATTTACAAAGTTCAGCCTGGGGATCGTGAGAATTGCAGCTCAGGGTCCAGTGCTCAGTGTCTGCCCTGCCACAGATGTGTCCTTCTGCTCTGCCTCAGACCTCTAGTCCTACTTTGGGGGAGGCAAAGTTAGGGAAGATGCAGGAAAAAACATATACTAGAGAAAATATGTCCTTGTAAAAGTATAGTGAAAACTTTGTGTCTTCCTTGTGACCTGTCGTTCAGAGTCCATTATGAGAATATATTTCTTATCCTTTAATTATTTCTCCATGTGTGAACAGTCATATAATTTACAGATTTGAACAGCAAACTCTTTCTGAGGACCATGATCATGAATCTAGGTTAACATCTTGCCTGCAAAGCACCAGTTTTCTGGCCAGGAGACTCATTTCTATGTTTCACTGTCACCAAATTGTAGTTCACAGACCAGATGCAGAAGCACCATGAATGATGGAGTTCTGAGGACCTCCCAAGAAACACATCACTTAATCCTGTCTTTAAATCATCTGTCTTATCCATGCTCATTAGCTAGGTAGCCAGGAGTGTAAATGGAAGAAACCTCAACTATATTTCAGGAAAGTCTGAAAATTAATGGCTTTATTTTAAAGTAATCCAGGCATAAATTATTGTGAGGTCAAACCCAGGGTCCATCTGCAAGAAAACTAACATCTTTTTTTTCTCTCCTTTGTGATGTACATGTATTTTTCTTATTGGAAAAGTTCTTTTAGAAACAAGAATGATATCACAAGCATCCCAGTGGATGCTCAACATTGGATAAATGTTATTCTTTTAGGCTTGGTTTAAGTTTTCTCTTGAGCTGATGCATTGAGGTAGGTCCTGGGCTGTTTATCAATGCTACAGACTTTGAAATCTCTGATGAGGGAAATTTTAAATGCATCAAGGCTCCCAGCAATCTCAGGGATGACTTGAGGCCCTAAACATGCATGTGACCAAGAAGACAGTGATGAAAGCAGTATTTAATATTCATGATGAAGTTTATTGTTCAATAAAGGGCATTTTTAATAATATTTTATATTCTGGTTGTTACATGGGTCTGGTCACCTTTAAGAGTTCTGCAGCATTTGTGTGTATAGACAGAAAAAGGAATTTAAATTTACGTTAGTTCATCTGCAACACGTTCTCTAAAGAAACTCCTGTCAGATTCTCCCCTGTCTGGGTCAGGAGATTTATTGTGCAATTATAAATCCCCAATGTGTTGCATGGCTGCATGATGTGGAAGTGGAATCAGAAGGAGATGAGAAAAAAATTCTGTCAGTTTGTGTAATATTCTCTCTCTTGCTGCCCTTCAGTGTCATACCTTCCTTTCCTTTTCACAGCTACCTTCCCATTTCCTAAGGAAGCACTTTATTAACCTTCTTTTGTAGAGGAAAATGATGTACAGATTACAGAGACTGAGGCAAGCACAAGATCAGACTGTAGTCACAAGAATGGTTTTCCCCCTTTTCCATGGGCAGGTTATGAACAGCAATTTCTTCCTTGCAGATATTAAGGCAGCTTTTAAACTATGAAGAATCACTCCAAATCCATCACGTGAGACTTATGAGTTGATTTGATTTCAGCAGCTGATTGTAAGTCACTGGGGAGAAGCAATTCTCAAGAACATTCAAAGACACACCACAACCCAGATAAAGATAATGAAAAATGTTGCCTCCTTTCACAAAGGATCAGAATTTCTTGCCCTAGACAAAGGAAGATTCCTCCTGCTGAGGAGATAAAGCAGAGCCTCAGGGATTGCAACAAGTCTCTCCTAAAATCCCCTCTCCCCAGGAAGACACAAAACCAAGGGGGTTCTGAGGAGCTGTTGAGTTGGTTAATTTAGCCTGGTGTACACACCATGAAAACATAACCCAGGAAAAGGCCTTTCCCAGACCCATTCACAGCCACACCATGAGGTCAGGCTGTAAACTGTCTGTCCAGGGGATCTTTTAGCAGAGCCCTGATGGATCAGGATTTGCTGGTGTCTTCTCCAGGTCCATATGTGCTGGGATGGGTCTGGAAAGGTGAGCGGTGGTCTCCATCCCCAAGGGAAAGGCTTCCAAGGGTATGGCTGCCTGGACTTAGCTGTCTGAGCAGGGAGCACAGCCTACCCCGGGCAGGCTAAGTGAACCTGAAAGCCTCCCAAACATCTGGCTGCAGCTGGCCTTTGTTTGCTTTGGGCTTTCCACCCAGCCGACCACCCTGGCTGAGAGCAGGGATGAAGGGAGCTGCTCCACGCCTGGCTGGTGGGACGTGGGGAGGGTGGGGACCAGCCACCTCCCGGGGGATGGGGAGAGAGGTCCAGGGCTCAGAGCTGTTCCTCATATTGTCCTCCTGAAACGAGCTCCTGGCACAGGGGGGCAGCTGCTCTCAGTGCTTTGGATCTCACCAGTATTGCTGCAGAGGCTCATCTGCTCTGTCCCACCCAGGGGTATGTTAAAAGACCCTCTCAAGAAACCCCATGATCTTCTGATAAATCATCCAAAGGAAACCCTGCTGTCTGGAAATTAACTTGTTTTGCCAGAATTTGGAGGATGCTGTCAAGGAGGGACTCTCCTTGGCTCATTTCAGGATTTCTGCTTCTAGTTTTAGTTGAGAAAAGGGACAAGGAGATGTAAACAGAGAAAGGGAAAACTCTGATGTGTCAAAATTAAACTACCAAATCCCAGGCAGTTTCCAGAAAGTGTCTTCCTCTGAGAGATGATGATGCTGGTTTCTCCCTCCTCCCAAGATTCAGTATAATACAAAATTCCATGATTTGGGGGTTGTTTGATCGTGGTTTGTTTATTAAGAGGACAAAAGGTATGTTGGATGGTTTTTATGCTAACTTACTGCTTGGAGTGAAGAGATGACCCAAGAAGCTGCACAAATGATCTTGAAAGAAGATGATGAAGCCTGACTTCTGTTAATAGCCAGAAGGAACTGCCAAGGGGCTTCTCTTCCAGCTTCTCTTTATACCATGTAAGGCAATATTTGTAACAACTAATTTATTTTGGTGTGCCCTTGATATAGGTGGAGGAAAGAAAAATATAAAAAAAGGCCTTTCACAGTCCACAGCTTAAGCCTTCTTCAGATATGAAATAAAAGCAGCAGCTTTAAGACCTGTAAAAAGCCTTATCTGCCCCAAAAAGCTTTATTTTTGCCCCCTTCTCTAAGTCTGTATTAGTTGGTGCTACAAAACCCCCCAGGAGCTCCTGCAACATGGCTCAATGCCTCTTTTAGCTCATCGTAGCTATCACCACAGCTTGAAATGGTTTCCACAGACTAATTCCGTGATTACTTCAGCATCAAGTGAAGTGCTGGGAGTTTAAGCTTGCATGGTGCTAAATGGGAGCTTCTCAGGCTTCCCATTGCATCCTTTGACTTCTTTCAGACCGAGACCCAGTTTTCACCAGAATAATGACATTTTAAGCTCTCTTTATTCGTGTTCACGGAGCTCCCTCTTGTGGGGGAAGTAAATCCCTTCCTGCTCAGCTTCTGCTGGCCTTTGGCAGCTCTTCTTACAACTCTTTTCCTAACTCATTAATGAAAGAAGCTTCGTTGAATTTAATATTTCACCTACTGACTGCTTTTCATGGTATATTCCAGGACGCAGCTTTTATTCCAGCATCCTTCAGATCATTTTTAGGACTAAAATTAAGTCTTGGGAATTCAGCTTATTCCTTTTGTATGGAAAAAAATCACATGTATCAATGACAAAGGAATTGATTTTGGATTGCTTTATCATCTATCCACTGACAGCTGAATCAGAGACACTGAACAGGCTGTATGAAGAACTATTGCATCATATTTAGCCAGAAACCTGTTTTACTCACAGGTGAGGAGCAAAACCCACCTCTGCATGTGCCATTTCCCTCTGCTTGGGTCTCCTCCATCTGAAATGGTCTGTGCCAAACCCAACAAGTACTTGCAGTGATGCTACTTATTGTGCAAGCTGGGATAAACAAAGTTCACAGGACATATAGGAATAGATTTAAGTTTCCCATCACTCATTCTTTGTTTTAAAGCTGAAATGGCACATTTAAAATTAAAGATGAATGAAAATCCCCTATAGGTAGGGGTGGAATGTGTTAAAAAGAATGAAGACAGCTTGAATCCAGGGTCAATCAGGTTCCTTTTCTCAGAGGAAAGTGAGCACTCAGATCATTGCACCTATTGCAATGTTCCTTGCAATAAATTGCCTCTTCCAGGAGCTCGGAGTTCAGGAAAGCTTCTTGCAAACCCTGCCTGCAAAAGGCACTTCAGGACAACCCAGGTATGCCAAGCCCCAGCTCAACACAGGGTGGCAGCAAGGGACTGGCTGAGGGAGGGCTGGGAAGGAGCCCAGGCCAGCCCTGTCCTCAGCACAAGGACACATTTGCCTTCCTGAAGGGGGGAAAAAAAAGTTTCCCAACTCTGCAGGACCAGCTGCTTTCTCTCCTGTTGACAGCCCCAGTCCTTGGGTGAGGTGGGTGCTGGTTTGGAAGTGGCACCATCTTCAGGCTGTAAAATCAGCCCTTACACAGTCCCTGTGCTTTGTGTTCAGGGTTTGAGCCAGGAATGGACAGAACACCCTTTAACTCAGGAAGGTTTAAGATGTGCCCTTGGAAACCTGAGCATCCAAGTCACAAGGCTGGATCACCAGTTAGCACCTGCTCAGTCTCCCAGGCTGAAGGACTGCTGTATATAGGGGGTTTTTTTGTTAAGTACAAGTTCACCATGAAAACCTAGCTCAATGGTATGGATTTACCAGCCACAATGCTGCCACAGATGAATCCCTGCAAGGCAGGAGCAAGGACACAGAAGCCAAGGTGGTGACCATCAAACCATTATAGAGGGGCAGGGGGTGGCCAGCTGCTGGGTTTGAAAAGAGCAAAGTTATTTCACCCTATTTTTTTTTAAAGGAAAAAGCAGTAAATAATACCAGGGGGGAGGATGTGAGACCTTCTCCAAGGTAGGTGTTTATGTCCCCCAGGTATGACCAACTTATCAGCATTTCCTCTGGGTTAGCTGAGGTAACACCATGTGGTGGCTGTGGGATGCTCCCCTGGAAGAGCAGCAAGCCCATGCCAGGAGATAGCACCTCAAAATATGCTGTGGTGACAGCAAGGTTCCCTGTACACACTTCTCTGTGAGGTTCCAGCCAAAGGATGTTCTCCTTTCATAACCAGGAGTGGTATTGATCCCTAAATACTCAACTCCTATAACCTATTATTGTAGAAGGCACTTCTCTATGAGGTTCCAGCCAAAGGATGTTCTTTCATAACCAGGAGTGGTATTGATCCCTAAATATTCAACTCCTATAGCCTATTATTGTAAAAGGGATCATTGAGTCCATCAGTTAATGCCTCCATATCATGCTCTAAAGCCTACATAACAGGTTCACCTTATGTTCTAATTTCAGCCTAAACATGTTACTTTTACCAGTCTTTTTCTGTGATTAAGTGGCCTCCTTTCAGAATTTCTAATTGACAATTAATGCAAAATGCTTTCTGCAGTTTATACTCCACTTATTTCCACTTTAACCAGTCCTGTCTCACTTGTGTCAACCACCACATGTCTGGTGAGAGGGGAAAATCCCCTTTTCTCCAACACCACTGCCTTTTTTTCTTGTCTGTTCATTTTTCAGAGCCCAGTAGGACACAGACATTTCTTCCCAAGATCACCAATTGCTCTTTAAGACCCTCCCAATAATTAACAGGCGATTCCAGTTGGCCAAGAAGAACAAGTCTCATCATTCCTAAAGCCAACCAAAGCAATGGCACTACTGCAGTGGGGCCTGAAGGTTCCTGTTCCCAGGTGCTCAGTGCTCCTCTCAGTGTTTCTCTAGGGGCTTGCTCAGACCAGCAGATGTTTCTGGTACATTCATGCCATCACATCCAGAATTTCTCAGTTTTGGCCAAATTTGGGAAGAGGCCAGGTGGGAAGGTGAAAGTAGTGTTCATGTTAACTACATACAGACCACACTCCATCAGCACTAACACCTTCCAGCCCAGGCTCAGCCACATGCACAAGAAACCCCCAACACCTCCCAATTAAGTTGATAACTCCTCATTAACCCATAATTTAAATTCTTTAAGCTATCCCAGCTCATAGTGACTGTCACAGGCCAGGGAGCACTTGCATGATTAGCTAAGGTGGATGAAGAAGAGAGGGCAACCTCTGAGGATGGAGGATCAAGGGCAGGAGATCAGCTGAGGGGGGTGATATGACATAGGAGAGGACACATGGCCAAAGCAGACACCTTTGTCTCAGTGTGGGATTGAGGACTCCAAGTCTTCTTCCATGCCCCCATCACTCAGCATCCCCTTCAGCCACCAAAACCCCAATCTCCTGCTTGCCCTCCATGAGGACACAACACCCTTAAGTTCATCATCCCAAGTGCTGTGTCCCAGCAGCTGTCACACAAGACAGCTCAAGGCAGCCTTGGCAAAAGGTCACTTGATAAATGTTTTTCTGTGCTGTTTCCAGGCACCTTTTGAGGTCAGTGCTTTGGCATGTGCTCCACCAAGCCCTTAAGGAGTTGGGTTACCCAAAGCCTCAGTTCCTCCTCTGAGAGTGCTGCCAAGCTGAAACAGAGCACCAGGACCTCAGCTCCTCATGGTCCCATGATGAGCCAGACAGGTGGTAGATGACAGGAGTGCAAAGAGGGCAGCCCAGAGCATGTCAAGCTCATTTCACAACCTCCTTGATGAAGGTTAATGAGTACCTGCCTTTTTCAGCCCAGGAATCCACAGCCACAGAAAATACCAGAGGCCTCCTTTTGCTTTCCATAATGAGGGTTGGCTGGTGGCCATCCAAGGGAGGTGGCACTAGTCCTGTGAGGAAGACAGATCTGTGCACCACCCAGTTACCTCATGGAAACAAGGAACTGATTGCTGATTAACGTGCTCATTAGCTCACAAAAAAGATAACCCAAGAGCCAGACGGGTCCAAATTTTGTCCTAACACCATCTGTGCCTTTGTCTGACTTCCTCCAATTCAGGGAATCGTTTGGGAGGTACCAGTTCAGTATGAACCCTCTCAGAGTGTGAGCAATGATGGTTGGCTATCTGACCCTTGATTTTATTGGGCATAAAACAGGACAGTCTTGGGTGAGACTTCACTTGTTCTAATGAGCAAAGGAAAACCAAGCTCATGTTAGCATCTGGTATAAATATCTATGGCATGAGCTTCTGTTCTACAATGGTTTCTAGCAAACTGGGAAGTCATGTGATTCTTTCAGATTTATCACACCAAGACAAAAATAATTATCCCAATCATGACTTCACTGAACTGATTTTTATTTAAATATAGTCTGAGCCTTAAAACCCCTGGATTTAAAGACCTTGTTTACAGGAGTATTTCAGGGACAACATCTGTTATTCATGTGTAAGCATGTCCCTTTGCATGTATTACCATTTAGGGCAGTAGAAAAACCCATCCAAAATTAAAAAGCCAAATTTAGCAATAACTGAATAAAAGAGCCAGCTAATGTTTTGTGTATTTATGGGAGAAAATAGGGAAATTAGGGTAAAGCTTATTCCAGATGAAAACAAACAAGAAAACAACAGCAGTAAATCCTAACTAAGCCATTTCTTCCCTGCACTACCCTATTATTTTTACTCCACTGTGGTTTAACAAGACCTATATCTTATTATGTTATTCTAATGGCTGCTTTTTATGTTTTGTCTGGTGCATGGACCTTTCCCAAAGTTCCCCTGCTGCTCTGGATGTACACAACAAGAAGATTTGCTGAAGTCACTAAGATTAGTCTCAGCATACAAGAAGATTTCATAAAGCAGGACAAGAAGGAATTTCAGAAGCTCCTCCATGGGACCATTTTTGGTTACTAAATGGCAGTTGGACACTTGCTCAGACCACCAGCACCAGGTTGGTAGGAGATAAGCTGGCAGCACGTGGGCACATCCTTTCCACAGGGCACACAGAGGGCAACTCTCAGCAGGCTCTGCACGTATGGCACTTATCCAAGGGACAGTCAATCCCTGCCCAACATCACCCCCAACCCTCTAGATGGCTTCACCATTCCCCAAATCAACTAAGGCAAGGAGAGAAGGGGTCACTTACATTCCTGAAGCAGCAGAGCACATCTCACATCCTTACAGGGCAGCAGCACGGGGGGTCTGCTCTCAGAGAGTGGAATAAATAGACCTTAACCCCATGCAGGTGATAATTAGAGCTAATGAAGGAGTTAAATCAGGCAAGGGATGGATTCAGGTGCTGCTGGTGGTCTCAACTGCCTCCACCCCCAACAACTGGTTGTTCCTTTGAAGTTCAGGTGCAAACCTTATTAGCTCTGGACCACATCCAGCACTCCTTGCACTAAGCTGAGCTGCAGACAGCTTGGACTGGGCTTGGGCTTGGCTGGGAGAGAAGAACTTTGGGTTCCTGCATTTTTTTTTTGCTCAGTTAAAAACCAAAAAAGAGCCAAGTGCTCTCAGGCTTCTGTGCAACCTAGTCCTCACGCTTGGGTCCCTAATAAAAGATGTTCTTTCTCTGCTTGGTAAACACTCTGCCCTCAGCCTTTTATTGTTCTGCAGAAAGAGAAACGTGCGTGGGCAGGGGATCAATTTCCTTCTATTGATTTTTGAATAAGAGAATTGTTCATTTCATAGTTTTGTTTGATTACTTTGTTAAATGTATTGATTTGTAGCACAAGCTTCCAGGAGAAATAGGATGCCCGTGACTCATACCTATTCTTCAGCAAGAACCCCCATTAGATAATACACTATGCTAAGAATTACAGCTGCTGAAGGCTTAATTATGATTAATTTATTCCCTCCCTCAGAGTGGATTCAACTTAATATTTGCAAGTGGTTTAATCCTTTCTAGATAAAACAACTCTGAACTGTCTGGAGTATGGATATGTCATCAATTATGGCAGGAAAAAGTCTGTTTTACAAAGGTTATGTTGTAAATGGCAGGAAAAGATTGCTGTCAAGTAATAGTTCAACATTTCAGAACTGTGGATGCTGTGGTGGGATGTGGCACTGAAAACATTCATGCAACCACATCAATACAAGCATTTCTGGAAAGGAAAATCAGTAGTGTTACATCTAGCCTGCAGAGAAAGAAACTTGGGTAGAGAATTGGAACATCTTGGAGACTTTCAGAGCCAGATTTTGCACCCTCATTTGCTGTCTCATTTTCTCCCCCTTATTGCACACAGGGGCACAGGAGAGGAGCCCAGATGTCCAGGCAGAGCCAGCCCCTCTACAAACAGCCACGTGTACAAACAATCACAGATGGCACCATCCTTTTCCTCAGCCAGACCTAGAGATCTGCAGAAGAAGCAGCCTTGGCTTGAGCAAGGTGTTGGTGACCTTAATGTTTGCACTGGTGAAGCTGACATCACGTGGGAAAACAAAACCCAGGGGAAAATGCAGCTTTTTTAGAGCAACCTGGTCAGTTGGCAACATAAACTGGTGTTTGAAACAGCAGGAAAATTGACCCAGATTGTTAAGGGAGCTCTGCAAGTCCAATTTTCTTGCACTCTTCATTAAAATACTGAACTAGGGTTTGAGTAATGCCTATTTTTCTAGTGTTCTGAATAAACCCCCAGTTCTCTACTGAACGAGAGTTTTCTAAAGCAGAAGAGTTTTTCCTTTTCTGCTATTCAAAATGCATTTAATTGCTAGAATTAATGAATAGAAGAATTGTTAGGATTTCGGATCATGCTGCTTACACAGAGAGGTAATTCAGGTGTTTCAAAATATCAATACAGTATAAAAACACTGAGGATGGAGCCTGGATTTTATTATGTTTATTGAAGAATGAGACACACACAAACCACAGTGATTCATTTACAATTCTATTAAGGTAATAAATCTAATAAATGGACTGAGGAGAAGCAAAGGAGGGAGCAACGAGGGGGTCGATAATAAACACACCAGATGAGGAGTTCATCAACAAGGCAAGACTATTTAGTGTCATTCACACAATAATGCATATTTTGAAGGGCCAGGATGCTCCAGCTCTGCTAGAAGGCACCAAGAGCCTCAGCAGAGATGCTGGTTGAGCATCCATGGCTTTCACTGGAACAGGTTGCTCAGCTATGTGGAGATATTTGGCTGTTTGCAGAATTCTTTATGCAGAAAGAAGTGAGGCAAAGGATCCTTAACTGGCACGTTTCATTCCCCACTTCTCCTGGGAGAGACATTTCAGAATTATTTCTAAGACCACAAGAGCCATTTTTACAATCACAGGTCACTCAGGGACATCTCTGCACAGGGAGGCTTGTCCCAAACTCTTTTTTTTAAGATCAGGTTGCATATCTGGGCACTGAACCAGCAAGCCTGGCTTGGGAGGGGTGAATCTTCCCCTGGGGTGTGGGGGTCCCCTGTACCCAGGGCAGATGAGCACAGAGCCAGCCCCAGTGGGACGTGTCACAGCAGCTCCTGTCACCTCCTCTGGAAGCCAGGACGTGAGCAGGAGGTGGGAGGTTTGCAGAGAGATCATGTGAGGTCTCTCTAGGAGGTCTTGCTGTTTCTAAATCAGTATATAACTTTGGGTAAAAGATAAGGAAAACTGGAGGTTTAGAGCAGCTGAGGTTTTTCCAGCATGCAGAGTACTGCCATGGGCTGCAGGTGCCTGCTGAGGCTGGAGAGGTCTTCTTTTCCACCAAAAAAACCCTGTGATGTCTAAGGAATGATTTATTCACTTGCCTTTTATACAAATTGTGGACAATTTACTTCGTTTCGTCATTTTGCCCCAGTTTGTTTTCTTTCCCATCTGTCCCTAACTCAAGACCTGATCTAAAATTAGAAAAGGAGCTCGTGTCCCCTCAGAGGGGATCCTGGCAGATGTTCCCATCGCTGTAGCAGACCAGTTTGCAGCCACCAGCTGTGGAATTTACTCTCAACAAACCCACTGATTTATTTTTTATTTGGCCTGAATAAATGCAGCGTAGACATTGGCAAACATTTGGTTTAGAGCTACTGATTGCATGGAAAGTTCTGGACAAAAAAAGGCTTGTCTGGGGAGCACTGAAGTGCTGAAAGTTTCCATTTTCGGGGTGTTTTAAAGAGCTAATCACAACTAAAATCACTAATTTTACTTGCAATGAAGGTGATGCTCTAGTTTGAGCGTATAGAGGGTAGAGCAATAGAGAGTCAGTGGATGGTTTTGTGACTCAGAAACTTTATACGTAGCTATAAATGAAGTCTTGGGATGTATGTGACACTAGCTGAGAGGTGGGACCCCCACAGCTCCTAGTCCAGCCCCCCAGATGCCCATAGTTGGGAAGTCCTGGGGTAGGATCTCCCCAGAGAGCACCGAGGGAGGCTGGGGATGAGGTGCTGAAAAGCTGAACAGCTGCTGCCCCTGTTCAGTCTATTCTGTGGATAAACAAAGATTTAATTCTGCAGCAATGTTTAAACCAGCATCTTTAGAGTGAACATATGTTTATACTCATTATGCATATGTTTATTAGAGCTGGTCATAATGTTTTGACAGAAAAGTCCAATGAAAAAAAGCAGTTTTGTCAAAACTGAAATGTTTTGCTGGATTGTTTCAATTCCTCCTTCTCAGAAACAGTAAAATATTTAATTTCAAGACAGTAAACATTTTGCTTCAACTTTCCTATCACAGTAGAATATTAATATTAAGTATAACACTTCCTTATTATCGTAGCAAAGCATTCCAGGGTTTCTGATGAAACATTTTGGGGAACCTTCTTTTCCAGATTTATCTTTCTTTTTAACATTTGTTCAAAAATATTCCCAAAATTTAGCCTGTCCTCTCCTGCAGTGAGCAAAACCAGTCCAGCACATCACTGTGGCACTTCTACCTGTTAGAGCACATGAGACAGAGGGGAACAACCCACTCCAGGAGACAGGAAACCTTCCTGAAGTTCCTGCCCCCTTTTCAAACAGTTTTACCAGCTCCCATGATTTTCTCTGAAGCCTCCTGCCCTGTGGTTTGTTTTTGAGACCATCTCCTGATTTATAGGGAAGGCAAAATGAAAAGGAAACACAGCCATCAACAAGACACATGCAGCTCTGAATGAAAGCAATCCAAGATATGAAGCAAGAGGCTCAGAAACCAGAAATCAAACAAAAAAATAGCCCAAATGGCTCACTTTTGAAAGGCCTTATGTTTTTTCCTAAGTCAGTCTTATGATTTCTCTTGGCTCTGGCAGAGTATTTCCAGGGATCAGAGGCTGACAGCATTATAATCTTCCCTCTGTTTCTCTCAGGGCATGTTGCACTCAGGATTTTTCCTCTTTTTCTTTGTCCCTGCTCCACTTTCTGCTGCCTGAAGCAGAGCCCTGGGACAGGCAAATCCACCTCTGCTGCTGCTGGAAAAGCCTGGTTTAGTGGAAGTCTAGTCCCATATCAAAGAGGGGGGGGGAAACAAAAAGAAAATCACTATTTCTGTGCACTCTGATGCATCATTTCACTAAGACCTGACCCTAAGCAAAGGTGGGAAAAGCAACCTCAGAGCCAGGGCTGGATCCCAGGGAGCAAGGGAGAGGCAGGGTGAGGTGATGGGAGCAGTGCAAATAAAAAGAGCTCTTCCAAGGAAAACACAACATGGCAGGGAAGTCTTACAAGTGCCTAGCTTCAAGTTTAGCAACTGTTTTTATTATGAAGTGCTTAGCTCTAATTTGATTTTTGTCCCTCTGCTAGATAGAATCCTTCAGTAAACAGAGGCTAAAAGCTTTTCTGAAGCAAGAGCTGCCTCTAACCTTCTTCACAGTGCCTTGCAGTGGACAGCAGAACAAGGGACACTCCAATTTGCTGCACTCCAAAGAGTGAGGAAAACAACACCAAAGAGCAAATCAAGGTGTAAGGCTGGGAGGAGAAGGAAAGCCAAAAAAAATGAGCTCTCTTCCCTGAAAAGAGGGACACTGCAATTTGCTGCACGCCAAAGAGTGAGGAAAACAAAACCAAAGAGCAAATCAAGGTGTAAAGCTGGGAGGAGACGGAAAGCCAAAAAAAAATGAGCTCTCTTCCCTGAAAATTTGAAGGAAATAATGGAAAAACAGTTCAGCCATAACCACGTTGCACCTTACAGGTTCCATGGGCTGATTAATGTTAGAAGAAATAAACAGGAGACCCAAGAAAGCTTTTAAATTATGCTTCCTTCCACTCCTTGTTGGCCAAAAGAACCCCTCAAATCATAATCTAGACTGCTGTAGACATACTAGAGGAAGCAGAAAGCCTTAAATAGCAGTTGCCCACCCACAGCCCCACTCCTGAGGGGCCTTTCCCAGGTGCCTGCCCTGACAGTGCAGGTGGTACCCCCCTGGCATGGATCTCCTGCAAGGGTATTAAAGCAGATGGGCCACACATCTGCTCCCTTTGCTTCTCAAGAGGGCTGCTGAGGAAGAAGAGGCTTGGAGGTGTTTTTTTTTTCTCAGCTAGATGAAGCATCTACACAGAGTAAGTCACTCTGGTTTTTATATTTAAATTTTCAATCATGGTTTTGGTGTGTTCAGCTCAGTTGTCTTTATTTTGTGGGTCAACTCATGGACCTGTTTTTTTCTGTAAAGGAGAAAAAAAAAAGAAAGATATGCCTTTTTTATATCATTTTATTTAGAATAGAGGGATGTGTCTGAGCTGTGTAGAAAGGTTTGCTTGTGGTGCTAGTGTTTGCTGGGTATTTTGGGCTTTTATAGGGTCAAAGTCACAGCTTGCAACTGCTTCAGCTACTGATGATTGTTGTGGGTTGAGTGAATTTAATAAAAAAAACAAATTCAGGTTTACAACTTCCTCTCTCTGTTTTTTTTACCTTTGTTAAAAATGAAATGGAGCCTTTACAAAGCATTTGGATTTATTGGTTATGTTTATTGCTTATATTGGAGAAGCTTCTAGGGAAAGCCTCCTGAAGTCCTGCTGGCACAGCCCTGGGTTCTGACAGCACTGCAGTGGGTCTTCTCCCTTCACATGTTCATAAAAATGGAGGAATTGTAGGTATAAAAGCAATAGATCCTATAAGAGTCAATGCTCATAACATAATTTAAAGTCTGTGAGGTCCTGGGAGTCATCTGCTGTGATGCAGATACTGATGTGAGTCTGGTAGTGCTCTGAGGAGTTGCAATATATCAAAGCTGGGATAGGAAATATTATAAGTGGAAAAAAAAAGAGACATTTCCCCACATGTATCTATTCTCTTGCCCTGACAGTAATATTTTTGTTTTGAAGCTAGTTACCAGCTGTGCAATGGGGTTTGGACGAGAAGGTTTTTGGCAACCTGATAGCCTTGAACATAAAGTGTTTGATTTTCCTTGCTTGAGGGTATATAAGTTGAGAGGTACCACATATAACCAAGCAGCTAGAGATAAATTTAGGGATGTATATATTTATACACACACTATTTTCAATGCAGTGACTGTAAGGACAGCAGAACATGTGGCCTTGTATCCGTTGAGGGCTTACTTCCAACTATCAGACAAGTGTAATTTTTAACCTGACCTCTTTGTCTTTCTCCTCTTCCCCTCTGTGCCATATAAAACTTGGCTTGGAGAGCTTACATCTCAATGGGGTTATTTCTCCTGCCTGCAGTGGGGTCTGGATCAGACCCAAGGGGAGGGTGAGATGTAGAATAGGTCCCCCGTGGGTAGGGTGTGAGTAACTTCCTCTCTTTCCCAGCAGCTAACAAAGCACAGCCTCGAGCCCCTCACCTGCTGCTTTTTGCCCTTCCACTCCTGCAATTCAATAGCTATTGTCACACCACGAGCCAGAGGCACATGAGCTGCATGTGGAGCTCTGCAGATGGGCCAAGCAGTCGACATGTTCCCCTGGCAGCACCTCTCCAGGTGGACCTCTGAGGCAGAACAAGCCCTGAGAAATAAATTTCCTGTGCTGCTGCACTGGGGTCCTAGCTGGGAGCTCAGCTCTCCTTCCTTGGGGTAGCCTGCCTGGGTTGCTTGGGTCTGGCTGTGTTCTCCCTGCCCCAGAACCGTTCTGTTTCTAACCATTCTAACTGCTTTCCTTTTCCTAGAGCACTTCTGGATACAGCTCTGGGTTCCCACTTCTTCCACAGGCATGGATAGTGCCATCAAGGTGCAAAAGCTTTGTACAACAACTGAAAAAAACCCTTAAATTCTAGACTTTTGTATTGGAATAGGGGAAAAATTCACTGCAAATGAGTGAACTGGCTATGATTTCTGCAGGCTTCAGCTAGCCTCTTGTTTAAGCTCTCTTTACTTGAAGAGAAGTTATTCTCTTTGGTTTGGGGGAGAAATTGCACTGTCAGGAGAGTCCATGGCTTAGTGTGGCTAAGCCAAGACTTTGAGGGGCAGAGCAATTTGATCAAGTCGACTTAATTGAAATTATGCCTTGACAGCATAGGGAATCTACCTCCAGTTGGTACAGTTCAATTTGGAAATGATCCTGCCAGCCAGAATGTGTTCAATATCCAGATTGAATGTTTGGTCAGGATTCTGTTAAATAATAGCTACAGCTTCTTAAAAGCCAATGCTGGGATGTTTATTCAGAAATTGTTTCTCTCTGAGAAACCTGTGATCAGATTGGTGTTAAAACAGCTCTTCCTTTTATTTCCTGCTGGAGGATGACAGATGTTGCCCAAAAATATTCATTTCCTACTGTGGTCTTGACTATTAAAATGGGGGAACATGATCAGAAGTTCATGTCTGATTAAATCTGACTGCAATTTCTGAGGCCTTACCACCTTCCTCCAGTTATTCCCCATTTGCAAGTGTCCTGATAAACCTTTGTCAGAGTGTGCAGGTCCCTGTGAAATTCTGTGACAGCTTTGCTGCCAAGGCACTTCATCTGTTAGAGAACTTCAGCATGTAGTTACCCAGCTGCATGTTCCAA
>NW_008604698.1:0-8332 GCF_000691845.1 Merops nubicus
CAACAAGCTCCACAGCTTAACTACATGTGTTCTATGCCTTTTTTTTTTTCAGCAACTACTTTCTTTGCAGCCCTCTCCCTTTCTGGAAGAAGTTGTTTCCTATTCATTTTTCCCATGTCACTCATGATTATATGAACCTTATTGTATCTTCTCCTGGTCATCTCTCTCCAGCTATTTTTTTGGGGGGTCTTTTTATAGTTGAAACAGAGTTTGTATAATTGTTCCAAGGAACAAGGTCATTTGGTTTCATAAGCAACCTGTAGATTCCTTTGTTGTGAACATCACTGTTAAAGATGTTATCTCAAACATTTGGTCTTATCAAGAAGCAAAGCTTAGAAGCAATTGCTACCCTTGGTAAAATATTTGCCAGACACTTTTTTAAAATATGAAAATCTTTGCAGAGAAAGTATAGCAGGGTAGACTTACACAGGAGATCTTCTGTTTAAAGGAAATATGCCTTTATTTTTTAATCTGATTGAAGGAGTAGTTCTTAGAACGATGGACGCTACGCTGTGATGTTGCCACAGTTCCATCAGTATGGGCAGCCTGAATGTGGTGATTAGAACTGAGAACTAAAACAACTGATCATCTTCAGTTATTCCAGAAAACAGAGCCCTAGAAAGGTGAATTAAAAAGGAAAAAGGGGTAAGGAATGCATTGAGTATCTAAATAGTCATTCAGTTATTTAATTATGTATAAATTTAACTTCAGACACAAAAATTATTCTGCTATGAACTAGACTCAAATGGATTTGTGTACAAACATTGTAACAACAACAAAAAACCAAACCAAAACAATAAAACCAAACCCACAGCAATCAAAGAAACATGCACCTTTGCTTTTTTGCCCTTTTAATTTATTTTTTTTTTTCGTGACTTAGAAGGTGGCACTTTGTCCATCTATGTTGGCAGAATAAAGTAAATAGATGAGCTATTTATCATTTATATATAAATACTAGCTTTCAGTCCTATTAGTTTTTAATTTGGGATAAGTTGCAGCCACTTTTTTTCAAAGAATGCTTAGAAGTGAAAACTGCAAAGAAAAAATTTTACTTGTGTTCTAATTGCACTGCTGGTGAAATAACGGAAGTCTTAAAATGATGTTACATTACTCTGTAGACTAAGGTACAAAAATGCTAATTTATTGCTAGACTGCAGCGTCCAATTTGCATTCCAAATCAGACTGCAGAGCTCCCCAAATGTGTAGGTTCCCTCACAGTGTGTTTAACCTATGCTTTTCCTGAGTAAATTCATAACAGTATGTGCGTTATGCTTCCTCACATACATGCCCACATGTGGTGCTTCACCATTTTAAGAAGGTCCAGTTTTTCAATAGGGAGTTAGACAGCTTTGGATATTAGCAATCTGAAAAAGAATTGATGCAAATATTGTTTTAAATCTCTAAACTGCCCCTAAATTCCTATTTACTCTGCCGTTGCCAGGTAATGTGTAGGGTGCATGTAATTTTCAGCAATTAATGTCGTGTGTTAAATTGTGCTTCTATGCATATATAAACACAGTTGCATACAAAACGCTACTGTTAGAAAGGTATTTGTCAGAATATTATAAAGGTAACAGTGCATATCTGTTGTGGGTTCCAGCTGATACAGATATATGAGAAGGAGGGAAGTGAAGAGTCATATTATTCTTAAATGTGCTGATACAGGAAGGGGGGGCGAGGGGGGGAGAGAGAGCGAGAAGTAATACAGCATAAAGAACCCACAGGCATCTGGGCTTTCCCACTTCAGTAGCAAATAGGGGGAATTATGGGTTGGTGGTCTGCTTCCCATTAGGAGGACACCCCTCCATCTGTTTTCAGCACAGCCTGTTTCCAATTTAAAAACACAGATTTCAATACAAACCTCGATTTCTTTTCTCCATTTTATATGCAAAGCGAGGCTTATGAATCGGTGTCGTTGCCATCAGGGCTCAGACCGCATTTCCCCCCAAAATTCGCAGGCTTTTCATTTGAATACCTGCTTACAGTGGTACACAATGGGCAGCTTTCAGAAGAAAAATTGATAATCTTCACGGAAGAGTAATTTGAATGAAATTACACTTGACAGCCTGTCTCCAAGCAAACAAGGAGGGTGAGGGAGCCTTAGCTAAGCTCTGAGGACTTGCCTAAGCCTCTGCTGTTGGAGCTTCCCAGGGAAAAAAAAAATCCACACTTTTTCCTACATCTGACTGAAGCTTTTGATTAATTCTCTGTAGCTGTTTCTAGTGAAGAAAGGTAGCCATGGAAGAGAATATGGAAGAGGGACAAACACAGAAAGGTACTGTGATAAAATTACTTTCTCTTTGCAAGGAGATGATTATTTTGCAGTTCCTTATTTGCCTTAGCAGCATGCTGTAAGGCTAGTGAATATCCTTATGTGACAGATGGGGAAAGAATTATATATTTTTTTCATACCTTTTAATTAATTTGTCTCTCTGCAATAGCACCTAGCATTAATATAGTGATTGTCATCTGATATTTAGTGTTAGAAGAATCTAAATACCGAATTTTTACATCTATACGAACAATATTGCAAGCATTTCATGCAGCCTGCTTCCCAGACCAGTCTTTGTTAACCTTCATTTATTTCATGTTTTCACGCTTGTCTAGCTGGGTCAGGGGAGTCTGGTGTGAACTAGGAGAGAGCTACTCACACAATATTTGGAGCTGGTTGCAGTTGGATATCTAACAATGTAACCAGTATTTACACCTCGAATGAGAGTCTAGACTGAACAAAGACACAGGGTATATACTGTACATATTTAAGCAGTATTAAAATTTCCCTCTACCTTTTTTCCACTTTTGGTTGGTGATGTGTTGAAGCAGCCTTGCTACGTGCCTAATACTTGCATGGAACAGTTTTGTATTTTGCTGAATTTAATTTTGCACACTGCAGGTGAAATTGCTTTAGCAAGAGGTACACAGCATGCTCAAAGCATTTCTGTTCCACTGATTCTGGTCAAGTTGAAAATAACGTTATGGGGATTGCACCTAAAGGTGCAATTAAAAAATTTTTGCAGACTGCCTTTTTATTTGTGAATCTCTGAGAAATATCCAAGTTTTAGTCTTTTCCTTTAAGGGATATTTTATATCAGTGACATTACAGTAGTGAAAGGAACCAAGTTTTTTTATTTTTTCATTTTACTTTATTGTAAGTACAAAGGGTAATCCTAGTGAATATTTGCTACATAAAATCACACATGCTTTTTGTTTTGCATTTATTTTACATTCACTTCCATTTGGGAGGAAGGTTTAGGAACTCACCAAATCATTTAATACAAATTGCCTGTAAAGGCATATTTTTTTTGCACTGATGTCATATTCTGTTTTTCTCCTCCCTGATCAATCTGCTTTCTACATGTAAATGTTATGCTTTCTCATTATAAGTGACCCATTTAGACAGAATGCATCTTTGAATTGTTTATGGTCTTGACTTGATCAAGATGCATAGTAGACACTAATGAGAAGACTAAAGGAGGATATATATGACTCCTCTGTGTGAATACATATGTTCATAGATGTATAGCTTAGTAACTGGTTGGTGATTTTAGCAGTTTCTTCAATTGAATTTTATTATTTGCAAATGGCAGAAATAGTGTGAAAGTACAAGTCAGTTCAGATTTGTTTTGTTTTTTTCTGAATGTGAAAATCAATACTTTTATTATATGGTTGAAATATAGTGTGCTTTCCATTTAGAAACTGAAGACATGCTTTTTATTTAAAGTCTGAAAGGTATTTTTTCTCCTTCAAAAGAGAATTTAACTGTTTGGCCACTGAAGCAAAATACTTTATTGTTACTGAAAGGTATTTCCTGAAGAAACTGTGAAATTCAAAATCACTAAATTCTTATTAGAGAGAGGAAAAAAAAACTAGAAAAAAGAATAATTTTGTTTATTAGAAGAACTTGTTAAATTGTGCCCTCATTGTTCATATGGTAAGCAGCTGAATGACCAATAGCCACTCAAAATGGTGTGATTAATAGTGTGATTACAACAACTAACACAACTTACCCCCCACCCCCATTTACAATGCCACATTCAGCCTTTTTTCCCTTTAGTGGTACCCAGCTGTCATCCCAGACAGTGACAGGAGAATGTTAAGGGCTTACAAATTAGATGTATTTTTCCTTATTGGTGTGGAAGGGGGATGCTGCTCGGTTGCTGTGACCCTACCTGTGAACTGGTCATGTCAAGCAGTTGTGTTCCCACTTTGAACAAAAGAAACTTTTAAAATGTATTTATAGTTCAAAGAAAACTTGCAGTTCAGGAGGAAAATGGAGAGGAAAAAAAAAAAAAAAAGAATTTTGGAGGTGCTTGAATGAAGATATTAGAATTATAGCTCAGTATAGGGATATTATGAAATCATGGATCTCTTTAAGGTTTGCACTTTTCATGTGGAGAAAAAACAACTATTATTAGTATGACTTGATATTTCTCTTTCATAGTTCCTGTTTGGTTGTGGTGGGTTTTTTTTGGTTTTTTGTTTTTTTTTTCTCCACTTTCATTTATGTTGAACTATCTATTAGGTGTTTCTGATACCCATAATATAGTTCAGGTCGTCTAACCATAGTGTCCTAGTAACTGTAAATATAATTAATATATTCTGATTTCCATCCTCCTGCCATCTTGAGTGGAACTGTTTGTTTCTTTCTCCTCTGCTTTCTCCAAAATCAATGGGAGTATAAATTGTCACTGCTTATCAGCTCCTGTGCTCTTCACAGCAGATGCTTTGAACCTCCCACTGAACAGCATTACGTATTGCTAGCAGCCATGATGGAAGTGAATAGTTTCATGTTGATGCATTTCATAAATACAATAAAGATAGCTCTGATAAGAGGCTTGCAGATCTGAAAATGTTGTTATTTTAGAAAATTTTATGCGATAAGATGTTGATAAGTGCAAACATAATTCTTACCACAGTGGTTCCAGATAATGACCTTCTGCCTTACACAATCTCTGTACATTCTAGTGTTTAACAGTTGTGATTTGTTTATGGCTGTACCTTGGAAAATTGTCAGCAGGGACATACAATGTATGACTAGAAAAATAATGAATAACTGGAAACCCTGTAGTTCAAAGTAATGATTGAAAATGAGAAACAGACGTTTTCTCCTGTTGTCTCCCCCTGTCCTTCCCTGCCCCTCCCCCCCTTGTTTTTTTTTTTCTGTTGGCTTTGAAAAGTGTGATTTCTTCTTTGCTTCAGTACGTTTAATATTGTAAATTTTGATAATGCTTTCGTTTCACATCTGATGCTGTAAGAACTGAAACCAAGAAAAATTTGTATTCATTCATTTTCTGTTTTAAAATATTATAAGACTTGTGTTCCCCCCCTTTATAACCCTTTTTTCCTTGATACCACACTTCCTTTGCTTGCAAACCAGTACAGGCTGAGAAGGACATGTCAAAGGTATTTATTACACAGCTGTCTGTAGCTGTCCAAGGCCTGAAAGTGTGGAGAGAATCTGGATGAAATGTAAGCTACATGTGAGCATTAGAATATGTTCTAACAAAGTAAAAATCATAACGTTTCAGGACTATCTACTTGTTCACCATTTCCATAATGCTGACATTATGCTACATGCCTAGAACTATAACATACCAAGAGCTTTAATTGCAAGTTTACTGTCTAGAAAACCTAGGATAACTAGAGCCTGTTATTGATTTCACTGGTTTATTTTTCAAAAACAATCAGCTCCACTTAGAAGCAGAAGTTTCACTGACGTATTCATGGTTGTATGCTAATTTTGAAAACCTCATGCATAAATTTGCGTGTGTCAATAGTAGGTCTCTGCTGCCAGTGTTTGAAAAACAATGACATCAAACTCTTAGCTTTGCTATATAGGATAAGATGCTGGCAGAGTTCCTGTAGAGCAGGTCTTCCCTCCATGAAAGTACTGAGATTATAATGATGTCCCCAACCCAAACCATTTGACCCAATAGAAAACTTTTCAGGGGGTAGGCACTGTAATTTTTTTCATTGTGTGGAACTTGGAAAAAAGGAAACATTCTGTAGCACAAGACATAACACTTGGACTAAATTGAAGATGAAGCAGGGGGGGAATGGTGGTGGTGGGCTCCCTGTTGTTCTGCCAATGACCAGGCCCAACCAGAATCGGACAGCCAGCAGAAAGAGAACCCAACACACAGACTGTATTGTAATCAGAAACACTGGGACATGAATGACTGCCAGGGGTACAAACAAGTCAACCAGCTGGTACATAAACGACACCGCCCCCAACAATCCCACAAAAGATGTGACTCGGCCCACAACAGGTGGTACAAACAGTGAACAGAGGTTGCCCACAGTTGGTATGGGGAACAGCCAGACCAGCCAGTTAAATACATAAGAGAAAGGTGCCCACATGGCGACTCTCACCCGATCAGCGCGTGTTTGCAAAGGCCTAAACAGACTGGGGCCCAGCTCCAGGAAGAGGCGGGAGGTCTGCCCTGAACCAGGCAGCTCTGTGGAGTGCCCTCCACAGACAGACACTCCTGACTCCCTGCAAGTGGTCCCAGCTTTTATCCCCCAGCAGACCCCTGACCTTTGTCAGCTCCCTGCGGGACCCCTGGGGCTCATTTCCCTTCTGGCTCTCCCTGCAGGGCCGGCCGCACCCTGGGGGGAAGCTCTAAGGCAAACTCACCCCTCTGGATGAAGGGCTGTGGGAATCACCCATATGTCAACCTTAATTCAGGGCTTGGGGTTCAGACCCCAGCATTTCAACTGTTCACCCAATAACTTTATTTTGTAGTTTGAATCCTTTTATAAAATAAACTCTGGGGAATGGAGAAAGCATCTGTGTTTGCATAGCAGCAAGCATAAGGAAGCTCTGATATTACTTAAGCTCTCCTGGCTGTAGTATACCTAACAAACATAGATAAGGTTCTCCTGGTAGAATAGCAAAAAACCCCAAACCAAACCAAATTAAAAATGTTGTGACAAGATATGGTTGAATTCTAGCAAATAATGAGCTAGTATTTGGTGCACTGCAGTGATTTAAGGGGGTCTGCAGCCTAATATCAGAGCTTTTTCATTTGTTCCACAGCATGCCAGTGAAGGAGAGCTTTAAGCAGAGTTTTAGAAGAAAGTCATAAGGAGTCTAGGATGCTATCAGTAGTATGTACATGCAGCATCTGATTTTTCAGCCACAAGAGGCTGAACTGCTTCCTCTTCAGTACTTTTTGGAAAATGGCAGACTCTGAGTTAGTAGGATATTATAGACTTAAGTGATGATTTTATTTCATATGAAGAAATAAACTGAGAGCCAAATAGTCAAAACACTGTTGGTGTCATTGGCAAGTTAGTCTTCTAAGTCTTTTTATTTTCCTATAGAAGAGAACAGTTGTCCAGTTTCTGATTTGACTATTGTTAGAAAGTTGGCTAAAATAAGAATGGGCAAACTTGTAAATAAAGTTGAGGAGTTTTATGTTCTTTTAATGTCAATGCCACACTGAGCAATGCTTGCATCTTCAGTTAGATCTCTATATTGTTAATACTCTCTGTAGTCTTATAGGACTCTTGAATTACAATCAGTTTTGTGAGTCACTTGGAAACAGTTTTTAAATTTGGCCTTTTAAGTAGGAAGTAGCAGACATTTGCTTGCTGCTATTCTTCATACAAAAGCTGGATTTGCAATGCTCGATTCTGGGCAGAGGTGGTTGGCATTTCCTTTGGGAATTTATTTTCTGTTCTACTTTTAGTTCCCAAGCTTGTGTTCAGGTTGGATTTTTACAAGTTCCTTTAGAGTAGAATGGCCTTAACTTCTGTCATGTTTATTGTTGCCTGTTCTTAAGTGTGTATGTATCAGTGTCAGATAAAATACTCACTTGAAAGTAACAAACACTGAGTAAACAATTTTCCTTCTAAATCAGTGTTAAATATGGAAGTAAATTTTAACATCTGGTAAAGTATCTCACTATATTTCCTGCTTGATACTCCTGAGTAGTTAATCAATAAGGTTTATTAAATAAATGTGCAGAAACATTCAATATAAATTTGAAGTCAATTGTTCTAATATTTTCTGAGTTTATGTAGCAACTACAGACTACCTTACTTAATAGTCTTACATTAGGAGTAGTAAGTTCAAATTCAAATTTGAATGTGTTGTTATTCAATACACTAGGCTTTTATTCACAGATACTGAGGTAAATAAATTTAGTCCTGATTAGTTATTTAATCTTTAAGGTTAAAATGTTGGTTTAATATTAAGAAAGATTGTATCTTACAGGTTTAACAACATACTAGTCATAGGCATGAAAATCCAGCATTAATGAGGCCTAATTATATATTTTTTTATGTATATTCTTACAGGGCAAAAAATATTTCATCTGCCCTAAGG
>NW_008604699.1:0-6305 GCF_000691845.1 Merops nubicus
TATATATATATATATATAAGTTTATAAGCAAATTACAGAAGATGAGCTGTAAGGAGGTTTAAGTGAAATAAATATAATTGCATTTTGCATACTTTGGGACAACGTGCAGCTTAAAGCTCACATCCTATTGAAATCTGACTGTTCTTCACCTACAGCAGGTGGTTCAGAAAAAAGACATGCTCCTCTAGTACATTTTAGTTTTGGGCTGTCTATTTCCAGAGAGATTCATAAACTTTGTAAAACAAATGGTTACACTGACAGCTTGCCAGAAACCTCAGGACGACATTATTTTAAAATATGAAAAAAATCACTATTTATTTCTATTCATAACACCTCTAATAACTGAATTGAACTGAACTGATCCTGTTTAAACCCAACAACGATTTGTTTTATTGTAGAAACTGTGGGGGTAAGTGGCAGTGACAGTCCTAGTTTAAGACTTTTCCAGGTAGCACCTTTGCTAAACTTTTATTTAAAAAAAAAAAAAAAAAAAAAAAAAAGTGGGACCTTAGTAGAAACCATTTAATCAAGTACGCTGGCAATCTGTGCTTCAGTTCGCTGAAGCACGGAAATGGGATTTCCTGACATGGTGTGCCAATGCAAAATGTGTTACATGCTAACCTCTTCTGTGTTCTGAATATCATAGAATCATAGAATGTCTGGGCTGGAAGGGACCTCCAAAGGTCATCCAGTCCAACCCCCCCTGCCACAATACATACTGGATGCAAGTATATGCTACAGACACTGTTGTATACACCAGGTATGACTAAGACCAATAGCTTTTTCTTTATTCAGTGAGACTTAAGCAAAAAATAGGTGATGTAACAACTATTGCTTACTATAGCTTTCTACTGTGGAAAGTTTTTAGATTTTGTCTGCAATCTTTGACCTATCCAGCTAAAACCTTCAATATTATCAGAAGAAATGCCACCTAAATCTCAGAGACATATCAGAACATGGCATGTTGTAGCTGCTGTTCTTAACAGGTTTGTGAGCAGCTGCTGAAACTAAGGAATGAAATGTATATTAAATAAATTCAGCAATACAGACCAAAAAGTTTTGTCCTAGTAGGAGGCTGAGTACACTCTGTATCATACAGTGTTTACTCCTTCTGCTTTCTCCTCTTGTTCAATCAGCAGGACTTCAGGGCAGACAGCCAAGCGGGACTCAGCCCTTTTCTGAGGCTGGCTTCACAAACCTGCCATGCTTTCACAGGCTCTAGGCTATACATTTTCAGAAGAAAGCCTGTTTGACACTTTAGTGTGATGAAGCATAAATTCAAAATTTGGATGCTGTGTTTACTGGTAGCACAAAAAGAAGCAAAAACTTTAGTAGTGTCTACTGAGCTGCCTGAAGCCTCATGTGCAGCCTGACCTAGTGTTGACCTTGTGCAGATACAGTAGAGGTTTCTGCTTAGCTTGTTAGTCAGTAAAGGAATCTGTCTGCAAGATGAAGCTTAGGGCTCTCATGCAAAGTACTGTCAGAGGAGGGGTATTTAGTAACTTCTTTTTTTAACTTTGAAATCCATGTGTGAGATTTATCTTTTAATGACTGATGAGATTTGTGAGGAATCCCATTGTTACCATCCTGGACATGTATGCAGTCCCGGCCTGCTGAAGTACTCTTGGCTGTAAGGATGGAGTTGATGATAATCACCTGGTTTTGGAGAGTACCATACAGCTTAGAAAGTGGTGGGTTTTTTTGTTTGTTTGTTTTTGTTTTTGTTTTTGTTTTTTTGTTTGTTTGGTTTTTTTTTGTTTTTTGTTTGTTTGTTTGTTTTTGTTTTTTTTTTTGTTTTTCTTCTTTTGTTTGTTTTGTTTTGTTTTTGTTTTTTTTTCCTCAGTCTCAACATTATGATCAGTCTTCTATAAGCCAACATGAAATATCTCTGGACTGTCTTCATAGGCGTCTGAGCCTGCACTAGAGAAACATTATTGCTGTGTTGATGAGAATCGATTGGGCTGGGAGTTATCTACTAGATATTGCAACATCTATAACTCCTGCCACAAGTGCTGTGACCCCTTAAATCCCATTGCCCTTTAAGCTCTATAAGTTTTATTATTAAGGGATTTCCAACCCATCCCTATTCATTACCTTGGAAACATAAGCAGAAGCATTACTGAAAATGTCTAATAATGAATTTAGCCCAAGCACCCTACTGGGAGGCAGAGGAGCATTATTATCCCCATTTTATAGTTGAAGAATAAGTTCCAGAAGTCAAGGCTGTCCACCAGACCTCCTTCTGCCAAGTCTGTCCTGCCTATGTGACTAGGCTGTTAACTTGTATTCCTCTGCTGACCACTAAGACAACAGAATCAAATGTCAAGATAGGTGGTCTCTTATGTAATCACATTCAAACCCTTTAAGGCTCACTTTATATTAAAAACAACAGTTTAAATCCTGCCCATAAATTTGCCAGCAGTCACTATGCTTTTCTGCAGCATCGGTTTAATAGTCTCCCTGTGTAACACACTACTTAATTAGAAGGTAGAAGGCAGCTGCTGGAGCTTAAGTTTCAGTATCATCTCTGTATGCAACCCCTTTGCAAAGCCCAATGCAACAGTTTAACCTGACTGTGACAATTGCACCAAAAGTCGTGTCCTTCTCACTCTTTCACAGCAGAAATGAAAAAGTCCCGAGTATGTCAGTTTTTCATATAGCTTATTTTAAGCATTGAGAAACCAAGATACTAGTTTAAAAATAATGAGATTTTAAACAGATACTACATTTTCAGTTCTCTGAACTTGTTTGCACATTTTGTGTGAGAAGGGTTCATGTTTTTAATTACTTCCTCAAGAATGAAAGAGCTTTGTGTTTGCTGGGTTTCTTCAAGAAAACAGAAAGTATTTTTATAATCTGTTGAATCCTATTGTGTGGATTTCAGAAAAACACCACAATTCTGGTAAAACGGGAAGGTATGGAAAAACATCTCTTGTAAACACCTTAAATTTGGAGGAGGTGGTCACAGAAAACCAGACATTGCCAGTAGCACAGAAATTAATAAAATATCTCATGTAGGAGAATGGGGAAACGAAAAGTCATATTTTAGCTGAAACTCTTTGACAAAGTGTGAGAGAAGTGAGGCAAGTTCAAAAAATGCTTGACTCTGTATGCTTATGTTCGAGTGATAAACGCTGAGTAGAAGTAAAATATTTAAGTTAATGTCATTTTTTACATTTTTCATGTATTTAAAACGTTTCTCAGGCAGAGAAAACAAACTGTAAATATATAATACTTTACTCTGGATAAGGAAGAGAAACAGAACATGGAGTAAGCATTTGAAAGGATTGAAAAGAAAAATTCTATTCAGAGCTTGTGCCCATCTGAAGAGATCTGGTAAAGCGATTCACAGCATGAAACTGAAGCTTACTCTGGCAGTATGGGACCAGACTGTGTTCAGCATGGAAATCAACACCAGTTGTGCCAGACAAAGATCTGGAACCAGAAATGCACTGAATGCAGTTTGTAAACCAAGTTATGTTTGTTGTGAACAAAAAAGACAATAGTATTACTAACTCAGATGCAAGTATTCTGTCTGGAAGTGGATGTAGTTTGAGTGAAAGGTGAACTGACTACCTATCAAAAGCACAGGCTTCTCTTTCAAACAGAGCATTTAGAGGGATGGAACAGCTCTCCTATAAGGAAAAGCTAAGAGAATTGGGGCTGTTCAGCCTGGAGAAGAGCAGGTTCCCAGGAGACTTTACTGCAGACTTTCAGAACTTAGAATGGGCCTATGTGAAAGATGGGGACAGTCTTTTTAGCAGGGCCTGTTGTGACAGAACAAGGGGTAATGGTTTTTAACTAAAAGAGGATAGATTTAGACTAGATATAAGGAAGAAATTTTTTACAATGATGGTGGTGAAACACTGGAACATGGTGCCCAAAGAGGTGGTAGATGCCCCATCCCCGGAAACATTCCAGGTCAGGTTGGATGGAGCTCTGAGCAATGTGATCTAGTTAAAGATCTTCACTGCAGGGGATTTGGACTAGATGACCTTTAAAGGTCCTTTCCAACCCAAACCATTCTATGATTCGATGATTCTGTGACAGCAAAATGCTGGAAAAACCTCAAAGAAGACAGAGGTAGATTAAAATTCAGGCTATAAGGAGGTAAAATTCCAGTAGAAATGTATGTTAAGCACTTATGACTAAGTATTAGTTTGGAAGACACATATAAAGGTGCTAAAGAACATCCAGGGTTGGGTTAGATGACTATAAAGTCTTTGAAAGGGTGTATGTGTTAGAATTGCAGGCAAATGTGGTGAGTGAAAAGCCTTTGATAGTGTTTTCTTGAGAAGGAATCAAGAATAATCAAGAACAGAACAGAAGTGTTCAAGCTTCCCATGCATTAAGTTACTGGGGAAAGATGAATTATAAACACATTAATAAAAAAGGAAACAGTTCTGTGAAGGAAAAATCAGGTATGCCTAAGAGAAAGAAGGGAACTGACAAATGTCACCTATTCATATATGTTTCATAAATCTTCATAATACTGGCAGGTACTACTTGAAGAAGTGGGATCCATGTTTCTTGCATGCATCCTGCAGATTTTTCAGTTTCTCACCCTGTCACTTGAACAACAAGGTGTTTCAAAGGGCTTCACGGGAAAAAAAAGAAATTCAAGGCAACTAGAAAGTCAGTTTCTCAGAGACTGGATTACCAAGTACACTGGTACAAAGAAGTTTTGGACTGTTTTGGAGAGTTTGAGCTGCTGCATAAACAACAAAACCAGGGTGCACCTATAAGAAAAATTAAAACTTGAAGTTGTCTAGTTAAAGCTGGCAAAAGACATTGATTCTGCGGCTACCTAAAAGGATTCAGTGATAAACTATGAAAAATAAAATGTAAAAATGCTTACTATAGATCCTCAAAAGAGTAACATGAATGTGATATTCAGAATACACATCCAGAGTACATGAGGAACAATTCTTATTAATAAGATTGAGAAATGAGAGTTAATTAAGTTGTAGCCAGGAAGGATATGGAATATGGTATAATCAGCCTTACTGCATTATGCTTGTACTGGCAGCTAGGTTCAGGAAGAAGGCTTAAAGTGAGAGGTGATGGACATCCTTAGGAAACAAGAAACTTGTCTCAAACTTTTGCTTGCCTGGATCTGTAAGCCTGAGAGTTGTATACAATTGTCAGGATAGTCTATTGCAGCTGTGGGCTTGCTTGTGAATAAAAATGCTGGTTAGGCAAACTATTTCTTTGAACTGTGCTCCTTTTAAAATCTATGTTAAAGGCTTGACTTGTGGGGCTTGAACTCCTTGTTAGGAGCCAGAGCATAGCTGGAGTTGACAGAGGCAAGACTGAAACATTGGAACAGTGAAACAACTATTTTGCTTTTCTATACAGTATTTTACCTAGTTTCTATACACTACAAGTAGGGCTGTGTTCTTCATCCAGCTTTCTGATGGTGTAGCACTAATGTGCCACAATTATCTTATATGGACCTGGAAACAGCAGGGCCAGGTTTGTAAAGGAGAAACAAAACCCAAAAGTTGAGAATGCCAGCCTTTATTTGAACATCACTGTTTGTAAAGACATTTAGCTATAAGCCTCCTGGTAACAGGCATCTTGGTGCACTGTAAAAGCTGCACTAGGAGAAATGGCTGTGCATACTGGCAGATACACAGTGAAAGGAATGGAAAACTCATGGGAGGAAATGACGACAGATGGATTCAAGAGAAGAGCTGGGAATCTGGCACTTGAGGCAAAGCCTAAATGAATTGTAAAAGTCTCCTACAGTAAAGGATGCAGCTGTCTCGTGTTATACACCTAATCTTCCATCTCTAGGAGCAAAAGTTCTTTAATGAATGGTGCCAAACTTGTTCTTCTTGTCTTGCATGAGTCAAATAACACTCATAATATGGAATCTGTCCAGTATTTCTCTTTCTAAATATCATAATTCAGTCTTCCTCAGACTTCCTGTGGTCTTCCTCAAGAGGGGAAACTGTCCATTCACCAACCTCATCTTCACTGAGGATACACTGGTTAGGTCCACTAGTATTCCTTATTGTTTTTACATTGTAATTATAAAAAAAAATCTACCTATTGATAATGCATATTCTGTTCTTCCTAATTGCTTCAAGATTTTCTACTTCTACAATAGGAATATCAGCTAAAACTGAACTTTGGATAAATCACCAATACGACTGCAGTAGGGCCACATAAAATATTCAGCTCATTTTTTTGATAGAGTAGTTAAAGATGTGTATTTCAGGGCTTTCATGCAGCTGAGGGTACTCTTCACAGTATTGGTCCAACTATCTCATATGCTGGTAGCTCTGGGTATTCCTGCT